>NC_090931.1:66851018-67151018 GCF_040938575.1 Ambystoma mexicanum
CACCCTGTACTCACTTTCACCGCCCTGTACTCACTTTCACCACCCTGTACTCACTTTCCCCACCCTGTACTCACTGACATCACCCTGTACTCACTTTTCCCACCCTGTACTCACTTTTCCCACCCTGTACTCACTTTCCCCACCCTGTACTCACTTTCCCCACCCTGTACTCACTATCACCACCCTGTACTCACTTTCCCCACCCTGTACTCACTATCACCACCCTGTACTCACTTTCCCCACCCTGTACTCACTGACATCACCCTGTACTCACTTTCCCCACCCTGTACTCACTTTCACCACCCTGCACTCACTTTCACCACCCTGTACTCACTTTCCCCACCCTGTACTCACTTTCCCCACCCTGTACTCACTTTTCCCACCCTGTACTCACTTTCCCCACCCTGTACTCACTTTCCCCACCCTGTACTCACTATCACCACCCTGTACTCACTTTCCCCACCCTGTACTCACTGACATCACCCTGTACTCACTTTCACCGCCCTGTACTCACTTTCATCACCCTGTACTCACTTTCACCACCCTGTACTCACTTTCCCCACCCTGTACTCACTTTCCCCGCCCTGTACTCACTTTCATCACCCTGTACTCACTTTCACCGCCCTGTACTCATCTTCACCGCCCTGTACTCACTTTCCCCACCCTGTACTCACTTTCACCACCCTGTACTCACTTTCCCCAACCTGTACTCACTTTCACCGCCATGTACTCACTTTCACCGCCATGTACTCACTTTCACCGCACTTCTTTCTTCTAAAGTAAATGCATATTCGTTCAATCAGAAACATGGGCAGCATCACATGCCTCCGCCCTTGAGTGGTGCACTGCGGTGCAAAGCAGTCCACAGAGTGACTGTTGAACACGAGGACGAGGATGAGAGAAGTTCTCCTTTCAGATCCCATCCTCCTCCCACCCTTTTCTTGAGCCACAAGGGCTTGAGCAAGTGCTCCCTAGCCCCTAGTTATGTAACATGACCCTTGTGCAGAAAGCTGAATATTCACACAGCCATTGGCGGGCTCCACTGGCCACACACACATCCCTTCTGGCAGATGTAGTGCGCGCTCCATTGCTAGCAGAGTGCTGGGTGCTAGCAGAGTGCTAGCAGAGTGCTGGGTATCTAGCAGAGTGCTGGGTGCTAGCAGAGTGCTGGGTATCTAGCAGAGGGCTGGGTGCTAGCAGAGTGATGGGTATCTAGCAGTGTGATGGGTATCTAGCAGAGGGCTGGGTGCTAGCAGAGTGCTGGGTGCTAGCAGAGTGCTGGGTGCCTAGCAGAGTGTTGGATATTAGCAGTGTGCTGGGTATCTAGCAGAGTGCTGGGTATTGGCAGTGTGCTGGGTATCTAGAAGTGTACTGGTATCTAGCAGTGTACTGGGTGCAAGCAGTGTACTGGGTATCTAGCAGCATGCTGGGTACTAGCAGCGTGCTGGGTATTAGCAGTGCGCTGGGTATCTAGCAGTGTGCTGGGTATCTAGCAGTGTGCTGGGTATCTAGCAGTGTGCTGGGTACTAGCAGTGTGCTGGGTATTAGCAGTGTGCTGGGTATCTAGCAGAGGGCTGGATATTGGCAATGTGCTGGGTATCTAGAAGTGTACTGGGTATTACGCAGTGTACTGGGTGCTAGCAGTGTACTGGGTATCTAGCAGTTTGCTGGGTATCTAGCAGTGTGCTGGGTATTAGCAGTGTGCTGGGTATCTAGCAGTGTGCTGGGTACTAGCAGTGGCTGGGTATCTAGCTGTGTGGTGGGTATCTAGCTGTGTGCTGGGTACTAGCAGTGGCTGGGTATCTAGCAGTGTGGTGGGTATCTAGCTGTGTGCTGGGTACTAGCAGTGGCTGGGTATCTAGCAGTGTGTTGGATACGAGCAGTGTGCTGGGTGTCTAGCAGTGTGCTGGAAACTAGCAGTGCACTGAGTGCTAGGAGTGGCTGGGTATCTGAAGAAGGTGCATTTCCTCCAGGTCACCCACCCTCCCCCCTTCTCTGTTGCTAGGTGACAGATGCTGAGGTGCACATATAAAGAAACCATCTTTAGACATCACCAACACTGGTTGCCTTAGACCTCAAGCCAGTTCAAGCTGGAAGGCATTGCATGAGCTGAATGTCTCTGAATGATGGGCAGCACACAAGCAGTCTGTTGATTTTTTTTTCTCTTTCCGTTTAATAAACTTGTTGATATGTGGTTGTGTCGATGTCTTGCCATGTTTGCTTTCATCTTTCCCCAGCATTTTGGCCATATTGGGTGAAGACAGTCCATAGACTGGTGAGATGGCTGTTACTTGTGCACATGTTGTGTCGGGCTGTACTTTGCACACAATGTGTGAGAATTGAATGGAGTCTGTTGCCATTCAGACATATGTGCAGGGTTTTGGGGTTCTTGCTGTGCATGTGACTGCTGTATGGTGTATGTAAGTGTGATGGTCTGCAGGCTTTTCGTTGTTGTCATGTTGTGTTCTGTGCCAGCACTTTTGGGGTTCCGTGGTTGTTATCTGAGAGTCTTTGATTATCAGTGGGCTGTCAAAGGCGGAGTGACCAAAAGATGACTGGAAGCCAAGTTATAAGGTTTAATCCAAACAAACTAAGGTTTAGGGATATCTGGGTTTGGTGGAATGGAATTCAACAAAATAACATGAATGAGCATTTTCGTACGACCAATGTCCTTAGCCCTTCCCTTTGTCGCTTAGACATTCTGGCAGGAAACAAGAGTTACTCACAGTCTTCGCAGGCTCATGATCCTTTTCCCTTCATTCTCTCCTTTAAACTTTACATTCCTGATGGAAAACAAAAAGATACTCACAGCATCTACAGGACTGTGGTCCTTAACCTCCCCTTCTGTTCCTTAGACTGTGTCTTCCTGACAGGAAACAAAGAGTTGCTCACAGTTTCTACAAGATCGTGCGTGGTCCTTAGCCATTCCCTCTCTTCCTTAAACTCTGCCTTCCCTGCTGGTAACATGGATTTCTCACAGTCTCTGCAGAGCGTGGGCCTTAGCCCTTCCCTCTCTCCCTTAGAATCTGCCTTCCTGATGGTGGGAAACAGAGAGTTGCTCATAGTATCTGATGAACCGTGGTTCTTTGTGGTATCCGGAAATATTATCCTCACCAGTAATATCGCCATATATTTGTTTGTGGGGTAAGGCCCTAGGCGATATTATTAGTGGGATAATTCATGGGGTTATTGGGAACAGGGGTTGTGGGGGTGTCCCTGCACCATTAAAAAAATTATGAGGGTTGAGGGGGTTGTCCCCCGCAGGTTTAATGGGTTAATATCGCCGCAAATATATGGCTATATTTTTGTATGGCGATATTTTTGCAGGGATATTAACACATGGAACCGTTCTTAGACCTTCCCTCTCTTCTTAAGGCTCTGCCATCCTGTTCGGAAACAATACGATAATCTTAGTCTATGCATGGCCGTGGCCCCAAGCCCTCCCCTCTCTCCCTTAAACTCTGCCTTCCTTGAGGGTAACAAAGAGTTGCTCACAATCTGTGATGGACTCTGGTCCTTAGCCCTTCCCTCCCTCCCTTAGACTCTGCCTTCCTGGTGGAACACAGAGAGTTGCTCATAGTCTGTGATGGACTCTGGTCCTTAGCCCTTCCCTCCCTCCCTTAGACTCTGCCTTCCTTGCGTGTAACATAGATTTCTCACAGTCTCTGCAGAGCGTGGTCCTTAGCCCTTCCCTCCCTCCCTTAGACTCTGCCTTCCTGGTGGAACACAGAGAGTTGCTCATAGTCTGTGATGGACTCTGGTCCTTAGCCCTTCCCTCCCTCCCTTAGACTCTGCCTTCCTGGTGGAACACAGAGAGTTGCTCATAGTCTGTGATGGACTCTGGTCCTTAGCCCTTCCCTCCCTCCCTTAGACTCTGCCTTCCTGGTGGAACACAGAGAGTTGCTCATAGTCTGTGATGGACTCTGGTCCTTAGCCCTTCCCTCCCTCCCTTAGACTCTGCCTTCCTGGTGGAACACAGAGAGTTGCTCATAGTCATGGCAGATGCGTGCTTGCCTTTTGTACATGTGTGCCTTGCTAGGATTTTGCTGTTCACGTTTAGGAAATATTGACACCCCGACCCTGGTGTCCTTGGTCCTCTAGACATGGTCCAAGTGCTAAACTCTTTGAGGTCATTTCCAGAATCATAGTGGTCCTTCCAGTATAGTGCATAACCCTCTTGAAACCTGCCAAAGACCACCCTCTGTTCTACAACCCCACCAAGATAGGAGGTTCCCAGGTAACTTGGGTGCTGGCCTGCATTCACTCGCTACTCTCCTCCTCCACGATTCACAAGAGAGGACCTTCTTCCACCATCCCTCTCTCTCCCTCTCTCTCCTTCTCTCCCCCTCCCCTATCTCTCTCTGCTCTCCCTCTCTCTCTCCTTCACCCCCTCCTCTCTCTCTACCGCCTCTTCCTCTCTCTTTCTCGTTCTCTCTCTCCCCCCCCCACCACTCCCCTCCTTTCACTCTCATACATAAACTAGGCTGGTGTGGACCGGTGAGCCTGTTGGTAGCGGCGGACCATTGAGCCTGTGGGCAGAGAAGGACCATTGAGCCTGTGGGATCGGCCATCACTCTGGGCCCTACTTCACTGAGTGGCTTGTGGTCCCTAGTACCCATTCCCCAGTCCATCCCCTCAGCCCAATGCATTAAGCTTTGACACATGTTGCAGTTTCTTTTATGGACTGCAAGTACTTGCTGCACAGACGCCTGTTGTGTCTGTGTGTGTTGAGGCCTATTATTTCCTTTTCTTTAACCTTTGACATTATTAACGGTGGTCTCCACGTGTCCTATTGTGGAGGCCAATGTGCAGGGCCAGGAATGTTCTATTGCACTGAAGCCGAACTCGGTGATATAGTTGTTTTGCAGTTGTCAGGGGTTCTTATTTTTCAGATGTGTAACAGGGCAGAGTGTTTCATGTGGTGTTGGCGTTTGTTAAGCTATGCAGCTTTCAGTTGGGGCCTGTGTGTTTGCCGTCTATTAGGCAGAGGCCTGCCATTATCAGCAGTTTTATTTGTGTGCAGTTTTTCTTGGGCTGTGTTTCTTTTTGTGCATTAATCTACAATGGCCTCTACTATTCGGGCGGTGTGTTTTTTGTCATGATCTATATTGTTCTGCAGGTAATTGTGCCACTTTCCGTACATTGTTGTCGGGGTAAACGAGTCTGTCTGATAATTTATTGATTTCTTGTTGTTTGATGGCCTGCGTTTTTTGCTCTACGGGTTTGTATGTTTATTGCTATTTTTTTGTAATACATGATGTGTAAAAGATGGTGTACCTATTGTGTTGTGCTGTTGTTTGTCATGTATTAGTCCTTTTTGCTGCACAGTTTAATGGGCTTGTCTATTGGCTTTTCTATGTGCAGAAATGGGAAACAGCCAGTGTGTTTTATGTTGTAGTAGTAGTAATAGTAGTAACAGTAAAAGTAGCACCAATATTTGTAGTATTAGTAGTAGTATAGTAGTAGGGGTAGCAGTGGTAGTAGTCGTAATCATAGTTGTCGCAGTATTAATTGGAGTACGTGTGGTATTAGTAGTAGTAGCAGCAGCTGCAGTAGTAGTAACAGTAGTAGCAATAATAGCAGTAGGAGTAATAGAAGTAGCAACAATAGTTGTAATAGCAGTAGTAGGGCTATGTTATAGTAATATTAGTAGTAGCAGCAGAAGAAATTGTTGATGCAGTATTCATTTGTGTGTTAGTTGCACTATTAGTAGTAGGACCTGCCGTAATAGTAGCAGTGGAGGTAGTAGAAACATTAGTGATAGAAGTAGTAGTAACAGTTGCAGTTATACGAGTATTATAGTAGAAGCAACAATAGTTTTAGCAGTAGTACAGGTATTTCTATAGTATTCGTAGTAGTAGTAATAGTAGCAGAAGTAGTAGTAGCAACAATAGTTATCATATCTGTAGTAGGGAAAATGTAATAGTAGTAGTAATTGTAGGCGTTGCAGTATTTGTTTTATTAGTAGTAGCAGCAACTGCAGTAGTAGTAACAGCAGTGGAAGTCATATCAGTAGAAGTAATAGTAGTAGCAGCAACAATAGTTGTAGTAGCATGGGTTTGTAGTATGAGTATTGTTATAGTAGTAGCAGTAGCAGTAGCAGGAGCAGTTGATGATGCAGTATTGATGTTCCTGTCAGTTGTGCTTTTAGTAGTAGCAGTATCTGCAGTAGGAGTATCAGCAGTGTTAGTAATAGTAGTAGTAGTAACAGTTGTAGTCACAGTAGTATTGTAGTAGTAGCAGTTGTAGTAGCAACAATAGTTTTAGTAGCAGTAGAAGGGGTATTGTTATAGTAGTAGTAGTAGTAGTAGTAGTAGTGGTGTAATAGTAGTACTAGTAGTAGTATCAACACTAGTTGTAGTACCAGTAGAAGGAGTATTGTTATAGTAGTAGCAGTAGTAGTGGTGGTGTAGTAGTAGTAGTAGTAGCAGTAGCAGCAGTAGCAGTAGTAGTAGTAGTAGTAGTAGTAGTGGTGGTGTAGTAATAGTAGCAGTAGTAGTAGTGGTCATGTAGTAGTATCAACAATAGTTGTAGTAGAAGGGGTATTGTTGTAGTAGTAGTAGTAGCAGTAGTAGTAGTAGTGGTGTAATAGTAGTACTAGTAGTAGTATCAACACTAGTTGTAGTACCAGTAGAAGGAGTATTGTTATAGTAGTAGCAGTAGTAGTGGTGGTGTAGTAGTAGTAGCAGTAGCAGCAGTAGCAGTAGTAGTAGTAGTAGTAGTAGTAGTGGTGGTGTAGTAATAGTAGCAGTAGTAGTAGTGGTCATGTAGTAGTATCAACAATAGTTGTAGTAGAAGGGGTATTGTAGTAGTAGTAGTAGTAGCAGCAATAGTAGTGGTGGTGGTGTAATAGTAGTAGTAGTAGTATCAACAATAGTTGTAGTACCAGTAGAAGGGGTATTGTTATAGTAGTAGTAGTTGTAGTAGTAGTAATAGTAGTAGTAGTATAGTAGTATCAACAATAGTTTTAGTAGCATTAGTATGGGTTTGTTATAGTAGTAGCAATAGTAGTAGCAGAAGTAGTTGTTGATACAGTATTGATTTTCGTGTCAGTTATGCTATTAGTAGTAACAGCATCTGCAGTAGTAGTACTAGCAGCGGTAGTATTAGCAGCAGCAATAGTAGTAGTAACAGCTGTAGTCATACTAGTATTGTAGTAATAGCAGTAGTAACAACAATAGTTATAGCAGTAGCAGTAGTAGTAGTAGTAGTAGTATAGTAGTAGTTGTTGCAGTATTAGTAGTAGTTTCAGTTGCAGTATTAGTAGCAGCATTAATAGTAATACTAGAAGACTTGTATTGAGCACAAGCATTACCAAGAAACCCGTTTCAAGGCACTACATAAGAGGTGCCTGTCGTGATCGTTCTTTTCCTAGTGTGTTTGGAGGTCTGTGTTTTTTGTTGCACAGTGTGGAGGTTTGTGGGTTTCCTGCTGAACAGCAATCTCTTCTGGCGTGTTCCTTTTTGCTCTGCAAGTATGTATGGTAGTTATTGTGGTTCTTGTTGTGTAGCTATGTGGAATGGGAATCTTGTTCCATTCTATGCACATATGTGTGATGGCCTTCGGATTCTACTTGTGACGTACCAGTACATGGCTGCTGTGTTGTGCATGTATGCATAACGGCATGCATGCTTCTTGCCTGTTGTGCAGTTGGTCTGTTGTATCTCTCGCATGCATGTGTTTGGAATAGTAAGGGACTTTCTTGCTGTGCAAGTGCTTTTGGCAGTATGGTGCTAGGGGCGTGTGCATACATTCAGGAATCTCAAGTTCTTGGCTAGCAACGTCTTTCAGGTCAGAGGCAGTGCCTTTCTTGCTGTTTAGGTCTATGGGTTTCTGGTGATGGATTAACTTGTACTGTCTTGTGCATTTTTGTTGTAAAACACAGGTCTGGTCATTGGGCCGGCTCTCACTGGATCCGAGATCCGGCACCAGATGTGTAGTTGAATCTCTGGATCCGGCCAGAGTCAGCCGCCCCAAACCCCTGCTCTGCCCTGGGGAGAATAAAAAAAGAAAAAAAAAGCGTACGCAAGCAAACTGTGACTTCCTTTGGTGACCCAATAATTGTATCCGACAAACATGCATAAATAAATAAATATACAGGTACCCAACAAACATTGCATGAATAAATATCCCTATGAACATCACATACGATGCAGCCACACAATTGCTTTCAGAGGGGAGCTGCAGGAGTTGTGCTGGGTGTGTTTCAAGTAAAGGAAAACGTTGCTTATGGCAAACATAAATCACCCTGTGTGAATAGTATGCAAGGGGAAGTTTTTTTTAAATAAAATGGAATACAATTTGTGCATTTTAAAGAATAATTACTCAGCAACACTGGTCAAAACTATTATCGGCTTAGTGCAGTAACTCATCACCAGTGCCATGGAAGTGCTTTAAAGTGGAATTGATATATAGTTTGGAAAAGAAGCAGCATGAAAGAAATAGCGCAGTTTTAAACTATTATTTAGACATTTCCTTTGATCGGAGGCCAACTGGGAGGTCCGCCACCTTAACCCCGCCTCTTCGGGCACCGCCCCCCTCAACTCCGCCCCCACCCCGGATCTTCTGTCCCCCACTAATTTATTTCCATTTCCACCACTGGTGAAACAATATCATAGTGTTTGGTTTTTCTTATCTGCACATATGGCTGATGTTCCCGGGGACTTTGGTGAGTCTGGCAGTCTTCGGGCGCGATTACGAATATGGCGGTAATGGTCAAAGAGTCGGTATTTAGCTATACCACCGATTTATCGCTCTGCTTAATTATGGGATTCGGAAACTAAAACGGTCTCCTTTGTGTTGAATATATTACCTCTTTAAAAAGTGATGGTTAAGCGGTATGCATGCAGGATTACCGCATACAATGCAGGATTACCGCATGCAGTGCAGGATTACCGCATGCAGTGCAGGATAATCGCCAAATGATGTGCTTTTGGGCCTCAAAAGGGGGACTAAATCTGCGGTAATTTAGCATTACTGCATGCGGTAACGGACACTGAGTAGGGCGGCATTACCACGTTTCTTAATGAGGCCCTTTGAGTCCTTGGTACCACATCTTTGTCTATCTACACGCGGATGCAGTGTGGGTGGGCACTAAAGGAGAGTTTCTGGCACTCCTCCTCGAATTCATAATAAATTTGCTTATTTAAATATTGAAATGTGCCTGAAGGTGGTTTTATTGCTGCAGAATGCAGTTTGGAAGTTGCATATGCAAAGCCTTCCATATAATCGTGTCGTGAGATTTTACAAGCCTAACACAATGCAACATACCTTTCATAATTCTGAAATGTCTAGACATATTAATCGACTCTTAAGGTGATTGCTGTGATGTGATGCTTGAAGCCAGGCCTCCACCAAAATCCCTATGGGCGAAGAAGGCCGAGGGAAACGTTGCATTCACCCCCTGCCACTCCGTGCCACTCCCCTTTGCCACCCTCCCACCCCTCGGTTCTTCGTTGATAGAGGGTCCCCCCCCTTCCCTCTTTGTCTTTGATAGACAGTAGATTTCGATTGGGTGCCCCAAATTAGAGTGACCAGATTTTAAAAACAAAAACGGAGACAGGGCAACTTCATAAAAGTAGGACTAACTCTTGAAAGTGGCTGTCAAGGCACTACACTTCAGTAGAGGTTGGAAGAGAAGGGGGTTTAAGTGTTATTGTTCCAAGAAACACATATTATAATTAATTTATAACAAACGAACACTATCTTAAGTTGTAAAATGCCGCATTTCGTATGTGCCAGATTGTGCATTCCTGCCTGACAGCTATGAAGACTCACTACAAAATACCGGGACCACTGCAGTTTCCAATGGGAACATAATCTTGAGAAAGGGGGACAGAGCACCAAATACTGGCACAGTCCCAGCAACACTGGGACGCCTGGTCACCCCATGTATGAGCTCATGTCTGCTGCACTCAGTGCCTTTTGGCAATGTTCTGTGGTATTGGGGTCTGCTCCCCTGTTGGACCTCGGCTCAAGAGCTGGCAGCCCGCACTCTTGCTTCCTTCTGCATCCCTTGGAGTGATGGACTCTGCTTTGACTTGACCAGTTTGACGTGGACTCCCCCTCACCGCCCCACCTCTGCTCCGCCTCCGCAGTTTATCCACTGATTGGGATCCAGCACAGGTGGGACTTTCCTCGTCGCCAGAGGAGACGTGTTACACAAATCTCTTTCTTTTTTGGGTGAAGTAGGAACAAGACAAAAGGGACAATGTGTTCCCTGGTTAGCGTAGACACGGGCCAAAGCATTCTGTGTGTCACACAAGGTGACCTATGCCTTCTGAATGCTTCTTTGATGACCCAGGGCGATGACACCGGACACTCACTCGCAAGACAGGCCCTGATGCAGCATTCCAGGCCATCAATCCATGACTGCCTTTAGAAACGCACAGGCCCGCATATCATACATTCTAATAGTCCACCCTAGTGTCACAAATGCCACCATTAATTCCCAAGAAGCTAGCACAGAGGTGGTGTTTGCAACCGGTTCAGGATGCGCGGCAAAGTGCCGGCCACCACCCTCACGCCCCACATCTAGGGCCAAAAAACCAACTATTTGCATTGAGATTTTGAATTTGCAAAACCGTTCTGGGATCTTAGGTCAGCAGGTGTGGGTTCTGACCCTCATTTGGCATCAGCTGATGAGTGCATCTCCACTTTTGAATCTGGACGTCGTACCGGCCACCCAATTGGACAACTCCCTACGTAATCTGGCGCTGCGTGACCGACTGGTCAAAAGATATATTCAACGCCCCAGAGGTGAAACTGGCCCATTGAAGAGTGTGTGTCACATGTTCTCATAGTGTTGACATCGGTAGTTATGCAGATTCACATTGTCACCTTTAATGTGTGAATTATATTCAGGCCTCTCAACCTTGAGTGCCTATGGACCTTGTTAGGACTCTACGCTTCACCGATACGGATGCCGCCCGGTTGCCTCTCGGTGACGATGACTTGTGCTGAAATACTGGCCTCCAGAGGGAGAGAACGTGCAGGTCCTCAGAGATTATATACCAGTGAGTCCATTTGGGGTGTTGGGATGTGTTTGAGCATAAATGCTGGGTGGGGGGGGGGGGAAATGAGAGAGCATCAGGCAATTGGACAATCCCTGTTTGCGCTCCACATACTTCTTGAAGCTGCACTGGGAGTAACCTTGGGTTCCACTCCATGCCCCTGGAAAATAGAATGACGCCTTGAGTTCAAGTCGTATTTTTCCATAGAGGAGAGTGGCTAGGGTGACCGATGCAAGCCCTGAGATTGGCAAGTCCCCGAAATGGACAATACGTGGCAATTTTAGTGATAAACGAGACCGATAACTCATACTAACAATTCCAATGTAAAATGTACAGCACTTGACCTCCACCTGGCCAGTTAATATGTGACCAGCAGCCTTCAGCCTACTGAAGCTAATACACTTAAGTCATGTTAATAAGTCACTTCCAAAACCCTCGCTCATGTGACTCCAGCGCCTGCACCCCCTCCTCGTGCCTCCACCTACGGTGTGCAGTATTTTCACCCTTCTCACACTCCCCCTGTTTCTAGTCCATCTCTCCTCTTATTTTTTTTTGGAAAAGGCAGATTTATTTCAAGAAAAACTGGAAAATGGCTGCCGATCTGCCATTTGCACGTCTAGCCAACGTCTACTGCAGCATTTTCGTATTTTTTACCTCTCACCTTCTGTTATTCGTTGTCCACTTACTTTTCTCTTTTGTCTTACCTTTGTCCATTTACCAGAGGCGCCGCAATGCCGCTGACCCGCTCTCCTCTGCCTTCTTCTCTAAAGTTCCTCTTTTCTCCAGTTGATAACTTTTTGGACTGATTATAAGTTTGGTGGTACTGCCTCTGGCAATAGAGCCAAATTAAGTTACCGTTACCCAGTGGTGTTGCCAGGTCTGGAAAATATCCGGGGCGATGCTACCATCGGGGCTGTCGCGACTCAGGGCTAACTAGCCTTTTGGTTGTAGCCCCTGAGCTTCTATCCGAGACTACCACCAGAAGGCCCGGGGCAATAGCCCCCCTAGCTACCCCCTAGCAACACTACTGCTGTTACCACATGTGGTAAATGGGAAGGCTTTACATGATTCAGAGCCATGCAAACCCTTCTGTTATTTCCCAAGTTGAAGTTCCATACGTACATCACAGCGATCGGTAATTACTCCATGCAATAGTTACCGCATGTATCAATGATCACATATAGGGCCTCATTACGGGTCCAGTGGTAACCCTGCCGGTGCCACCGGCGGGTTGCCGCCAGACTCATTATATTTTACTGGTGCCTGACTTCCTGGTGCCACCGGCTCATTCCGAGTGCAGCGGCTGGGAAGTCAGGCACCAGCAAATCGTAAGTCCCCATTCCCGTAGGACTCTATGGGAGTGGGGACAGAGATGCACCGGCACCATTGCTAGCAGTGCTTTCGAGACCGGTCTGCCTACCGTGGCAGTTTCACCCGACAGGGTCAGACCTGTTGGGCACAGTGGCCATGGCAGGCAGACTCAAAGTTTTCTGGTCTGGAAACACGGGTGCAGGAACTTACCGGCACCCGTGTTTCCAGACCGGCAAACTCCTAATGAGGCCCATAGTGATGCTTTTGTTTGTAGGTACTACCCGCCACATGAACACCGGCATAACAGAGGATTTTTAGGAGTAAGACTCGGAATTTGGCAGAGTGCAAAATCATCCATTATCCTAAAATGCTGGATGCTGTTTTCTCACTATCACGAAATTCATACTCAGGGTCTTTGGGCCTCATTATGGGCTGGCTCCTTGTTAAACAACCTTGGACACTTGACACGTCATCAAGACATTAGTCAGACAGGCAGTGGGGGAAGAGAAGCCCATGGACTGTTCAATTAAAAGTTACAATCCCTGGTTCCTAAGCCATGGGACCAGGCAATTTCTTTGTACTTGGCCTTGTGTAGCTCCTCTTGTCTATGTGAGCATTTAGGAAGTATTACAGGTGTCCTATCTTGTTTGGCTTCTAATGAATAGTCCATGTTCTACAATTGTGGATCACCTGCTCGGAGACCGTGTATGAAACCAAATGACATTCTATTTTATTTTTTTAGTTAATATTAATGTGTGTGTCATGTTTTCTGTTACCACCAGGGACACTCTTGAGTTACTCTTCATGGAGTCTTTTGGCTTATTCTGTTACTGCACCTTGCTAACAAAGACTAGCTGTGTTCTTCTAAGCATTCATTAATCTGGAAGCACACTGCTTGCCCTTTGGGAACTGTTATCTTGTGCCTGAGCTCTACATGGATCTGTGTTTCTTTGGATTCAGCTCTTTGAACTTTCTCGAGGACATGAGGCCCTTGCTCATTTAAAAGCATGCTGCGTCTTCCATTTTTAAGAAGATGGCTGCCCACCTACTCTCTTGTTTCTATGTTAGTGAGCTATGTTTGCGTGTCTTTCATGTTGCATTCACCTTATAGATTGATCATGTTAGTGTTCTTCATATCTGTAGATGCTGTGTTAATATTCTTCATGTGTAAATGCATATACTACTTAGTGTACATTTTCTTCACGCAGAGCGCATGTTTGCTTTGTGTCTAATGCATTTGCTTGTTAGTGTTCCAATGTTAGTTTGAATGCTTTTGCCATCTTCAGCTCACATTTTCTCCATGTCCTGCTGCACCTGCCTGGGATAAGGGCGGTACGGTTGTCTCAGTGAGTAACGTTTCTCACATGTGTGGTATTGGGTTGGGGGTGGGGCAGATGCTATGGATGGCATATTCATCTGCCTCCCAGCATACCTGTGTGAACTGTCATCAGGAATAGCTGGGAGGGAAGACTCTAGCAACCGCCTCTTTGACAATGTGACTTTTAACTAAAGAGATAGTAGACAGTGTTAAACAGGGTGAGGCACTGAGAAACAGGGAGAAATAGAGCATACATGGAGAGAGAGATACGTAGAGAGAGAGAGAGAGAGAGAGAAGGAGAGAGAGTGTGCGTGTGAGAGAGAGAAAGTGTGTGTGTGAGAGAGGGAGGGAGACACAGGGTAGAGAGAGGGAGAGTTTGCGTGTGTGAGAGAGTATGTGAGAGTCTGTTTGTGAGTGTGTGTTTGTGAGAGAGTGTGTGTGGGAGAGAATGTATGCATGAGAGTGTGTGTGTGCGTGTGTGCATCTGTGTGTGAGAGAGAGAGACAGAGAGAGAGAGAGAGAGGGAAAAACAGCAGCTCACGCCCACATAGATATCCCTTTTAGTCAGAGTGTGGATGACAGTAGCATATTCAATATACACTACACAGGGAAAGGTTTAATGACAGTGGGAAAGGTTTTTAGGACAATAAAAACAGAGGAGAGGACCGTTTTGCTAGTAATTAATGTTCTGCAGTAGCTTTGATGGGGTTTCCCAAGTGAAAGTCAAAATCCAAGAAGAAACTGCCAGTTGTGCCAGGTGTTGATAGACCAGCACTACTCGTGGGCTGTGGGAGGGCTGCATCCTTTCTTCTCTGTGTTCACTTGTAATTAACCTGCTCTTCCCAGTGCATACACTAGCTCTCTGCTGTAGATAAAGTTTTCTGCAGTGTGGCTGCCTGTTACATCCTTGTGTTAATGCACAATAAACCTGAAGCTTCCTCACACACTCTAAAATGCATTTGGGGTGGGTGTGTCAAAAAGATATCGTACAGTTTTCTTTATTTTTCCACCACCTTTGCACTTCCCTTCCACGCACCATTCTTCCTTTCCTTGTGACCAAGAGACACAGGTGGCATTGAAAGCTAGCAGACACAAATACGGAGTTAATCTAATGAAGGTATCATTGCTGCAAGACAAACCCATGTTATTTCTGCTGTAAAAAATACAGCCCAAGCTGTTTTGTTGGCTAACATGGTAGTCCTCCCTCTCCCTTCGAGGTATGTATTTATTTATGTATTCTTACATTTATAATGTGCACTAAACCCTTGGGCATCAAGGCAAAGCATACATAGAAAAAGTGAGGTACATAGAAAGAAAGAGAGTTACTGGACAAAGGTACAGCCAGTGCATTTTGTGAAGAGTCGGGTTTTCAGATGTTTCCAGAAAACCCAATATGATTGTTCGGCTCTTAGAGTTGGAGAAAATGAGTTCTATAGTCTGGCCACAATAACTGGTAAGCTCGAGCCACCCGCTCTTGCTAGTCTGAAGTGGGGTTGGGTGAGTTTATTTGCGTATTAATTTCTGAGCGAGATGGGGGTTGGGGGCAATCTTGGAAAGGCACCTATGGGTGATTGACAGTGTTTTGAATTAAATCCTTTCATGTAGCGGGAGCCAGTGCGCCTTTCTGCAGAGGTAATGTGCTCTCGTTGAATGTTTAGCACAGAGCGGAGAGCCTTGTTTTGAATCACTTGCAATGTGTGAATATTTTTCATGGCAGTGCCAGCAAACAGGGCTTTACAGTAGCCATGGCTAAAGCCTTTGACGGCACAGGCAATAGTGAGGGAGATATCTGCGCACAGGAAGGGTCTACAGGCATTTATACTTTTGATGGTGTGGGTATTTGAGGAGGAGACAGCGTTGACTTGGCATGAGAGAAAGAGGGAGGCATCTAGGTAGACTCACAGGGTTTTTACTGACTGGGAGACAGTGATGTGGTTGCTGTCAATGGTGAAGGCTGCGTATTCCTGGCTAAGGTTATGGAGCAAAGAGGGCGTGCCGACAATGAGAAACTCATTTTTGTTGTCAATTAGACAAATAAAGTTTGTGGCCATCCTCTTTTGATTAGTGTGGTAGATAGAATTTACCTTCTCAAAGTCTTGGCGATAGTTCCCGGAAAGGTAAAAGTGGTTTTGTGAAAATAATATGGTGTGTGGGAGAGATGCAGGAGCCTTGGGGGATACCACAGGATATCGGAGCAGGAGGGGCACTTCCATTGTCAGCAAAGACTCTGATTGATCTGTCTTTCAGAAATGAGGTAACCTAGCTGGAGGCCTCTGGAGGGAAGTTGGCCGAAGTAGGCACTGCAACGAATACGGGGTAGAACTTGAGCTTGTATGGGTAGTGCAGGGGCTTTAGTTGAGCAACAAGCAGGCTTATAACCATAATTAAGGCCCACCCTTTTAAGGCATTTATTTATCTGTCATTTGCATCTGTATTTATCCATATTTATGCTTTAGGCATTTTCTCTGTATTGATACACATTTATAATTTGTTATATAAGTAGATAATTTGCAACCTGTAATTTTCTGCATATATTCAGATAAAAAATAATTGAATTTTTTTAAACACACAAGCAGCCATGCGAGACACAACTGGGATGTGATTATTCAACATCAATGTCAGTTCCGTTTTTACCTAACAAGTTGTTCCTGTGATTGCGGCTAACCTAAGATATATGTTGGCAGCCATTTAAAGAACTTTAACACTATTTTTCATACAGCTTTTGCACTCTCTGTGCAGTGACGTCATTTCACCAAAATGCCAGGGGTAGCAGAAGTTACATCACACGAACCTTGACCCCTGATGACATCACAGGAAGTGATGTCATTTGACCTCACTCCGAAGTGATATTGCGGGAAGCGATGTAACAAGATCTCTCACCCGTTGACAAAACAGGAAGTAGCATCACATAGCATTGTACACTACTAAAAATATGGTTACGATATCTCTATAATGTGATGCACATTTCATACAAGAATGGATCGACATATGTATCGCTACGGTCAGTGTGTATAGGCCCATATTACCAAATTACTGTGAAAGCAAGCAGACGTCCATGACCAAATGATAATGATGTGTTCGTATATAGCACTTACGTTTAAGCACTTTATATAGAAAAAATATACACCCAATATCACCCAACCTGTGTTGGTACTCATTTATCGACCTCAGAAGGATGAAAGGCTGAGTTGAGGTGTTTAAGAACAGACTAAATCAGTGACTCACCCCCTGAAGTGTGCCTGAAATCTAGCAATTCTATTATTCAATTATTGTATAGAATTCCAGAAAGACACATTATTTGGTATTCCTATTCTTTCTTATTTAGGGTCACTGCTGAAAGTCTTAGACTTCTGGCACTCCTGTTCTTATTTTTCTTCTTTTTTTAAGAGGGCCTGACCAACAAAGCCAGCGGCCCCAGAAGTAAAGAGCCACATGGTGCTGGCCACAGCCCAGGAGCTTGCATTGCAAAAGAAAAAAAGAAAAAAGAAAAGGTTTTTTTGTAAGAGGTCGCAAGGGAGACAACACAGGTCGCAAGGGAGACCTCAGAGGTTGCTGTTGCGACCTCTGGCGACCCCTACATGATGTCCCTGTCTCTGTGCCGCCAGTCTGCAATGCGATTGGCCTGCACTTAATGATTGACAGCATAGCGAACCAAGCAGAATTGCCTGTTTTCCTATTTGTTTCCATTTTTATAAGTAAATATAACAGAAAACAAATTTATTTCAGGCTGTATTTATGTGTAAATATCAGTAAAAAAGGAAAATATTAATACTTAAGATTGCTGCTGGCGCAGGTTCGAATCCCGGCAGGGTCAAACTCAGCCTTTCATCCTTCCGAGGTTGATAAATGAGCACCACACACCATGGGTAATAATAAGCAGCGCTCAGATGCCTGAGGGCTTGTAGCGCTATATAAATGCTAAAATAATAATAATAATAATAATTAATAATGATCAATACTAATAAATAATACATAATAATAACCATAATCCATAATTTTACAAATGGATTTAGCATGTTCCATAAGAATCCTGCATATGTTGGCCATCAGTGTTTAGTAACTGACACAAACTCCTAGGGACAGAAAGCAGCAGATTCCTTTCCCCCCAGATCAGGCTCACACTGGACCCCTGTACTCATCTGCTTACTGTCAATTCTGAGATGGAATCAAACCCCCATAGAATAAGAAACATGTGGGTGCATGTTTCTATTTGCCTGGAACTTTGTTTATACTGATCCGCCCCGGTGGCTCAATTTTTACCTCGCTCTAACTTTTTTCCTTTCTGAAATAGAGACATTTTTCTAGAAATGCTGTTAATGATTGGGCGCCTGTCATGGTTGCCCCAGTGCACAGGATTGTGTATTTGTATTTTCTTGTTCTAAAACTGCTGCGCAAAAAGTTCAGGCTTGGCACGGAGTCTTGCATCCTCTAAGACATTAGTGAATATGTGGTTAAAGGTTAAACTGCTGCAGTTTCTTAAATTGAAAATGAGGACTTCGGAAGTCAATTTAGAGATAAACATGTTACTGTGTAGCTGAAAATGATCTTTAATCGCAGAAGGGGTGGGGGGGGTTGGAAGAAGCTGTGGCCGGTTTTGCTGAGGAGTGAAGGAAGATGAAATAACACTGGCACACCTGTCACAATCCTACATCGCCAACTTATAGCAGCGGTAACCGGCCTTAACAACTCCACTAATGCAAGGGATCTCATTATTTCAGTTCATTACAGAGAACAACGGTTTTAGAAATATCTTTAGACGAAAGGGAGATAATGTCAGGTGGATATAGAGCACTGTCTAGACACCATATGAAGGGCAGCCAAACTGTCCACCTCAGATGATTTAACCCTCAACTGTGAGGATAGTCAGTGAGAAGAGATCATGGGAGCTGGAGGAGAAAATATATAGAGGGTGACAGGTCGGCTATTTCTGCACTTGATGATGGCATATGGGATTGAGGAGATGAACCATAAGAAACAAGCCCCTCAATAAAACTCTTAAGGGTCGTGCAAAGTACTGTAAAATGAGGCATTGGTCAACTGTAGTTCTTCGTCATTAACACGATGAATGAATGATGCCCCTATCCCTTATTCATGGGTCATTAACACTACGGATGAAGGATGCCTCCATCCATTAGTCCTGGGTTATTAACACCATGGATGAAGGATGTCCCTATACCTTAGTTCTGGGTCATTAAAGGATGGATCAATATGGATCAATAATACCATTATCCCCAAGTCCTGGGTCATTAACACTATTGTTTTTTTATTGTTTTGGTTTACTACAAACCTTTTACAATTTTCTCCAAATATGAAACATAAAACAATTCATCCAACATTACCTCATCTTTAAAATTCCATCTCTCAGTAATTCATACACTGTTCACAGAGACAGTAAATAAAACCACCTCACCAACATTTTGGTTGAACACTTAATCTAAGAATTTCACTACCACAAGTATGTTTTAATTACTCAATTGAACCATTCCTTGAACAAAATCTACAAGTGAAATCACTCTCTTTAATTTGCCTGCGTCCCACCAGTACCTCTTTAGTGGGATACAAATGTAATCTTATCCTCATAGATTGAGTACGGTAATAAGAACTTGGGAATTGAACCAGGTGTTTGGGAACTGTATTAAGCAGACTAGTTTCAATCTTGAAATTTGTCATCAATGTATATAGCCCTCTTTTCTCCTGTGTATCAATCCTACCCTGGCACTACAATTTCTTTTTCGCAGCAACAGGATTTGCTAAAAAAAAGTTTGATTGGAATGTCCACATTTGGTCGGAAAACCATACATTTAGTTTTCCAATTGTCCAAAGGCGATTCCTAGTCTCCTTTATTTCCACTCCTTTAGATCTCCAAAGGGACGAGTAACTTTATCAAAATGAATTTCCTCAACAGGGACAACGACGTCCACAGGACTACTGAGTACAAGGAGTGGAGGCCTAGTTCATACTTAAAAAGGGCCAAAGACAACCCTTTCGTAAAACAGAGTATTTTCTTCCAGAAAATTCCTTCAAGAATATCCCAAATCTGCCACAGGAGATTTAGACCACTCTCTCCTCCATATGAAAGTATTGGAACAACCTTTACTGGCAAAACGGCAAACTTTCCATACCTGAGATGCAATGATGAACCCTGCGAAGTCGAACCTTTAGTTTTAGCCCTCAATTCCATAACCCATGGGTTATCATTTCTGCTTTGGTTCAACCGAACCCCCAGGAAAATTACTGCATTCACAATTTCAAGAGGTTCCTGCCCAGCATGCCATTTAAACCTTTGTTTTAAATTTCTTCTGGATGCTCTAAAGATCATGACTTCCGATTTCTTCACATTAATCCTCAGATCTTTTCTTGTCATATATTCCTGCAGACCATCCAACCTACATTGCAGGCCCATAGGGGGGTGATACATTGAGGATTAAATCATCAGCGTAATGCATCCAAGGTAGGCTTATACCTTTAACTTTAGGATTGAAGGCGTTTAAATGTTCTTCACCGCTACCCAGCTCTGATAAATATAGATTGAACAATGTTGGGGCCATTGCAGCCTTGTTTCAACCCCCTGTACGTATTAATATATTAATATGCTCTGATAATTTCCCTTATAAATTCAGTCTGACCTGCATAGTAGTTGAAGAATACAACTCCTTTATTGCAGACAAAAGATGGACAGGGCAATTCCAATTTGCCAGTTTCATCCATAATCTTTTTCTGTTAATTCTATGAAATGCTTGTTCCAAATCTACAAAGGCTAAGAAAATTTTGGAACCCTTTTCGATAGCCTGCAGTTTTAATAACTTCAGCAGGAAGAGGTTAAGACCAGTCCTGACTCCTTTAATGGACCTTGTCCGGTGTAGGTCCAACCAACCCGAAGCAGTGGCCCACAACTTAAAATGCAAGAAAATAAGCGAGGCAAAGAGTTTCCCCAAGATATCCAAAAGAGCAATAGGGCGATAATTTTTGGGATTTTCGCTATCACCTTTTTCGAATATCAGTAATATTATAATCTGCTTCCAGAAGCTCGGAACCTTTCTTTCTCTCATTACTTGATGAAATAAAAAACATCAAATCAGCCTGGAGTTTCCATCAGTGTACTATTGTTGAGACCATCCGGTCCCACAGCCCATGAAGAACTCAATTTTGAAATTAGCATCTCAATATCCTCAGTGTCCCAGTCAAAATACCATTCATACATATTTCTCTGTTCTTTTTTAGGGATTTCCAAATTAATGGGTGAAAAGTGGGCTCTGAAATGACTGATTCACTGCTCTTCTGAAACTTCATTGACTAAGGAGTAGCTTGAGGGGTACCTTTATTATTAATTCCATCCCACAGATTGCATTGATTTATTTTACAAACTGCTCCCCGCATTTGCTCTGCTTCATATTGCAGTCTTTGGGATTTGAACATTCTCAACCAATTGTTGCACTGCTGCTTTCTTTGCCCAATCAGTATTATGCTCACATTTCTCAGCAATTGTGTCAAAATTCAAAGATCTGTGTGATGTATCTTTCTACCCTCCACTAAATCTTTGTTATAAGTGTGCTTATGGTGAAAGACCAGTTTAGAATGACTAAAGGTTTCTACTTCAAACTCCATAAAAGCTGCAGCATATTCCAGGCCAGAATTGTCTTTATCTATGACCTCCTTCAATGTTGTTGGAATGTAAGGCATCTTATTTGGTTTGATGAATAACTTGTTTCTTCCTTGTATGATTGTAATATCAGTCACCAATACTTCTTTAAAGTCCCTACCCTTGTTCTTCCATATCATTTTCAGACGTCTGTGATCACTGTACTTCATAGAAACCACTGTTCGGGAATCAACAAGAGAAAGTAGGTTGGTGGATACAAAGGAGTTGCCAAGTACAGCTTTGGAGCTGCCACAAGATCAAATTGACTTCCCCAGGGATATCACCCTTGGTATGACCATTCAGTAGATGTATTTCCCTAGTCTCTGCCGCTCTCATCCAAACACTCGCTCTCTCTTGTAATGATGGAACCAGATCATTCAGATGTCTAATCGATACACCCTTGTTATCCAAACATTTAATGTTAAAATCACTACACATCATAACATAAGGGTCTCTCAGGTCTGCACAGGTCTCTTTCATTAGATTCATTACACTGTCAATAAAATGTGTTGACGTTATTTTGACAGGGTTCCAATAAAAGTTAAATACAACTCCCTATGTACGTCTACTTGGGGTGCCTTGCAGAATTTCCAACACTAACATTTGATTCCAGGGATTAGGGTGCAGATTATTGGTTACTTGAATCCCTTTTCCTGTTTTAGTCCATGTTAGGAGCCTCTAACATGGTCTACCCTTCTCTCCTTTAATTGCAGGATTTAGTAAGGCTGAATGGTCATCACAGGTTGGGGAATGCCGATGCCAGGTTTCCTAGAGACATCAAATGTCAAAATAACTCCATGCCAAGGTCATCTCCGTTAAATAGGTGCAAAAAGCCAAGCGTATTCCAACAGCCAACTGTAACCCCCGCACCCCACCATCCAGCCCCTCTACAATCTATTTATTATGTGACCAGTCTAAGGCTCCTGGTTGCCAAGACTTGTCTTGGACCTTCCTTTGCAAGGGCTGGTGCTCGAAATTCATCTCAACCAACCGTTCATGATTCTCTATGCATGAGAAGATCACTCTAAACTTCTAAAGGGACTGATGGTGATTTTAGTTAACCCTATCAGGTTTGGCACTGTGTTTTGCTGAATTTCTAGGATTCTTAATATAATTGAATTTGGAGGCTTTTAGGGGACCATTTTGCACAAATCAAACTTTCTTGATACAGTTTCCCTTACTTTTGATACAACAGACAGGTCAATAAAATAAGTTGAAAAAATCATTGAGTCATCCAATATGCTTTTGCTATGTTGTTGTTCCAAGTCTTGACTTGTTAGCACTTGGTCCGGTAGGGGCAGTTGTGATTCTGAATAGGATTTAAAATTATAAGCATCTTTTCATTTCTCTTCTGCCTGGTCTGAAGAATGTCATTTTAATGAAGGAGGAGTTTTCAAATTCAGGAGTCATTTTCTTGATCCATTTGATGTAATTTTCTTAGATGGTTGCATGATTTTGACTTTTTTTGTGAAGGAACTGCGAGCGGGATTGGTTCCGTTCACTTATCAAAGATTGGAAATTACTTTTTACAAGGTGTAATGCCGGTGCCAAATCTGTAGTTTTGTAGGGATCAAAAGTTCATGATCAGATTCTGTAGGGCATAGCACGGTTGACACCCCTATTCCTATGCCCACTGGCTGGCCTATATTGCAGGAGTTCTGAACCACAACTCCGTCCTTATTACTCCCCTTTGTTTGAGGTGTTAATTTGCTCCGAGATAGATTCTGGGTGTCATCTCCCTGGTCCTGCGCCAAGGATATGGTGTCCCCAGTAGTGTTTACTCTCTCATCCTTCTGAGTCTGGGAATTAAGGTCCAAAATTATAACTTCATGACTTTTTCTCCCCCATTTAAGAGATTCAATTATAGACGCCATCAAGATGGTATTATCAGCCAAATCTCCTCTTGCCAAATCACAAAGGCCCTCCTGCCGTTGTGACGATTTCTTAGCCTCATGGGTCAATATTGCTTGTACAGTTGTTGTGAAAGATCCCAGAAAAATCAGCTTTCAATTCATCATGGCCAGTAGGGTAGTCTGGTCTTTACAATTATCATGCATTGTCTCATGCAATTTTAAAAACGGGGCCAAGGAAATAGTAAGAGCTGACACTACATTATTCTGGAATTGAAAGGCAGATCCTGCTGAGAAATGTTAATTTGGAGGTTCTACGGTTGGAGAAAATACCAAATTATTTGGCGTTGATGAAGCTGACAAAGAGGATGAAGCCAGCATGCTCATTCCTAAATGAGGTGGCTGATTTAAGAAGTGTACTTTGAGAATATGGCAAATGGTCTATGGCCCGCGAAGGACCAGCTTTTTCTCCATGTAATGATGTTGATAAAAGTGGTTTCTCGGGAGGAGCGACCCCTTGGTCTTTACTCGAATTACCATCTACTTCTCTGTGGCCTGGCGAATTGATCACTCTCTCCACTCTCTCCACCAGGTCATTCACGCTCCTATCTTGTTCCGGAGTTGTTTTTATAGCATCAATTTCCCTTGAAAGACACACTGCCAAAAGTGAGGGAGGCCCTCAATTGCCACTGGTGGTCCTGTATTTGAGATCAGGGTTCTCGGCTCATTTACCACCATCTCATTGGGGTAATTAACAGGAGTTCCATCTACTCCTGGTTCCACAATGGGCCCCATATGTTTCTGTGTCAACACATGCTCAGGGGATGAGATGGCGGGGGTGGGGGGCACATGAGAAGTAATGATTAAAGAATCTACTTTGCCAATCCTCAATCTCTTCATACGTTGTTTACCCAGGCATTCGGATAGATTTTCAATTGGTGGCCTCGCTCCGAAATTCAACATGGTCCACATTCTCCACATTTTCCTTCTCCAGGATCTCAATTTCCATTAGTTCCAGGGTCATAGCAGGCGTTTTTGATAGTCCAAATAACGGCGAGTTTAGGGAAAAATTCATAGTGGGCTCTGCAGCAGAGGTCACCGGTATCAGAGCCACGCTCCCACTTGCGCTCCCCTTCCTCAGCTCATTCTTCAATGGGGGAGCTGATCTTGGAAGTCATGGAGCTTAAGTTGATGATGGGTCCGGGGGCCACCTGACTGCAGCATAAGTAGCAGCCCACTTAACCCAAATCTGCCAACTTCAGACTCACACACAGAGACGGCCTGCCTTTGGCCTAACTGAGTGTGAGTGAAGACTGCACTCTGCGCTGCACGGGCTACAGTACTACAGCGCTACAGTGCCTTGTGCCACACCACCCCTAGCACCAGCAATTAGCCTGCTGCAAAAGGCAGCCAAGTATATTAATACAAAAAATTAGGAAGGAATTTGCAAGAAAGGTAATCACTGTCGCATTACCTGCCCATCATCAGCCGCCCAATCAGCAAAAAACATGGATGTGAGGGCATCCTGAGCTCCCAATGTCACCAACAAGGCTCACGGGACTCGTGGGACTCGAGGCTCTCTGGACGCCTTTTCACACCACCTCACGCCTTCCTTACCTCCACTATAGCGGGAGGTCTTCACAGTCTCCACAGTCTGCAGGGTCTGTTACCGAAATTCCCGTGCTGATTAGCCAAGTAGTAGTGGATTCAGTAACTTGACTGCTGGGACCCCGGGACTCCGAAAGGGAAGCTCAAGGAACGGACCCAAAGAAACGTGTCAAGTCGCACTGTTAGAAGGTTCCCAATCACTCACATGTTACAGCCGCTTCTGACATGGAATAACAGGGATGAGGGATGCCCCTAGCCCTTAGTCCTGGGTCCTTAACACTATAGATGAAGAATGCCCCTATCACTTAGTCCTGGGCCATTAACACTATAGATAAAGAATGCCCCTATCACTTAGTCCTGGGCCATTAACACTACGGATGGAAGATATCCCTATCCTTTAGTTCTGGGTCATTAACATTATGGATGAAGGATGCCCCTATCCCTTAGTCCAGGGTCATTAACACTATGGATGATGGATGCCTCTATCCCTTAGTCCTGGGTCATTAACACTATGGATGAAGGATGCCACTAGCCCTTACTCCTGGGTAATTAACACTATGAATGATGGATGCCTCTATCCCTTTGTCCTGGGTCATTAACACTATGGATGAAGGATGCCCCTATCTCTTAGTCATGGTTATTAACACTATGGATGAAGGATGCCTCTATCCCTTAGTCCTGGGCCATTAACACTATGGATGAAGTATGTCCCTATATCTTAGTCCTGGGTCATTAACAGTATGAATGAAGGATGCCCCTATCGCTTAGTCCTGGGTAATTAACACTATGAATGAAGAATGCCCCTAACTCTTAGTCATGGGTCATTAACACTATGGATGAAGGATGCCTCTATCCCTTAGTTCTGGGTCATTAACACTGTGGAATGGTGCCCCTTTCCCTTAGTCCTGGGTCATTAACACTCTAGATAAACGATACCCTATCCCTTAGTCCGGGGTCCATTAACACTATAGATGAAGGATGCCTCTATCCTTTAGTCCTGGGTAATTAACACTATGGATGAAGGATGCCCCTACCCCTTAATCCTAGGTCATTAACACTGTGGCTGAATGGTGCCCCTGTCCCTTAGTCCTGGGTCATTAACACTATAGATACATGGCACCCCTATCCCTTGGTCCTGGGTCATTAAGACCATGGATGTAGGATACACCTATCCCTTAGTCCTGGGTCATTAACACCATGGAAGAAGGATGCCCCTATCCCTAAATCCTTGGTAATTAACACTATGGATGAACGATGCCCCTATCCCTTAGTCCTGTGCCATTAACACCTTGAATGAGGGATGCCCCTAACCCTCATATGATAGGAGCCACACCTGTTGTTCCATCTTGAGGGATAGATAGTCCTTATTCCACTGCCCGAATCAAGTCACCTGGACTGTGCATGAAGACCCTAGCAAATTAACCCTTTATGTACTTCCTTCTGGCATTGTCAAGTCACCTACTGACTTTAAACCAGAGCTTTATTTCACGTTGTGTGTCCTTCTTGCCCTCGTTTGATTGTATTTCTATTCCTCCCTGCCCTGATGCTCTTTCACAGGATACCATTCGGTGGCCAATCACTTCCGATGACGGAGGCCAACAGCGCGGTGGCAATCACTTGCTGGGAATATCTGACTGTGGGTCTATAGGCTCAGCCCGGTGGCAATCACTTCCTGGGAATATCTGACTGTGGGTCCATAGGCTCAGCACGGTGGCAATCACTTGCTGGGAATATCTGACTGTGGGTCTATAGGCTCAGCCCGGTGGCAATCACTTCCTGGGAATATCCGACTGTGGGTCCATAGGCTCAGCCCGGTGGCAATCACTTGCTGGGAATATCTGACTATGGGTTCATGGGCTCAGCCCTGTGGCAATCACTTGCTGGGATCATCCGACTGTAGGTCTATGGGCTCAGCCCGGTGGCAATCACTTCTTGGTAATATCCGACTGTGGGTCCATAGGCTCAGCATTGTGGCAATCAATTCCTGGGACTATCCGACGGTGGGAATATCCGACTGTGGGTCCATAGGCTCAGCGCGGTGGCAATCACTTCCTGGGAATATCCGACTGTGGGTCCATAGGCTCAGCACGGTGGCAATCACTTCCAGGGAATATCCGCATGTTGATTCATAGGCTCAGCACGGTGGCAATCACTTCCGGGGAATATCCGACTGTGGGTCTATAGGCTCAGCACTTGACAATCAATTCCTGGGAATATCCGAATGTGGGTCCATAGGCTCAGCCCGTGGCAGTCACATGCTGGGAATATCTGACTGTGGGTTCATAGGCTCAGCCCGGTGGCAATCACTTACTGGGATCATCTGACTGTGGGCCCATGGGCTCAGCCCGCTGGCAATCACTTGCTGGGATCATCCGACTGTAGGTCCATGGGCTCAGCCCGGTGGCAATCACTTCCTGGAAATATCTGACTGTGGGTCCATAGGCTCAGCATGGTGGCAATCACTTCCTGGGAATATCCGACGATGGGAATATCTGACTGTGGGTCCATAGGCTCAGCGCGGTGGCAATCACTTCCTGGCAATATCCGACTGTGGGTCCATAGGCTCAGCACGGTGGCAATCACTTCTGGGGAATATACGCCTGTTGGTTCATAGGCGCAGCATGGTGGCAATCACTTCCTGGCAATATCTGACTGTGGGCTCATAGGCTCAGGCCAATGGCAATCGCTTCCTGGGAATATCCAACGGTGGGTCCATAGGCTCAGCATGGTGGCAATCACTTCCTGGGTATATCCGATGGTGGGAATATCTGACTGTGGGTTCATAGGCGCAGCACGGTGGCAATCACTTCCTGGGAATATCCGACTGTGGGTATAGGCTCAGCACGATGGCAATTACTTCCACTTCCGGGAATATCCGACTGTGGGTCCATAGGCTCAGCACAGTGGCAGTCACTTCCGTGGAATATCTGACTGTGGATCTATAGACTCAGCACGGTGGCGATCACTTCCAGGGAATATCCGCCTGTTGGTTCATAGGCACAGCACGGTGGCAATCACTTCCTGGGAATATCCGACTGTGGGTCCATAGGCTCAGCACAGTGGCAGTCACTTCCGGGGAATATCTGACTGTGGATCTATAGGCTCAGCATGGTGGCGATCACTTCCAGGGAATATCCGCCTGTTGGTTCATAGGCACAGCACGGTGGCAATCACTTCCTGGGAATATCCGACTGTGGGTCCATAGGCTCAGCACAGTGGCAGTCACTTCCGGGGAATATCCGACTGTGGGTCCATAGGCTCAGCACGTTGGCAATCACTTCCGGAGAATATCCGACTGTGGGTCCATAGGCTCAGCACGGTGGCAATCACTTCCGGGGAATATCCGACTGTGGGTTCATAGGCTCAGCACGGTGGCAGTCACTTCCGGGGAATATCCGACTGTGGGTCCATAGGCTCAGCACGGTGGCAATCACTTCCAGGGAATATCCGACTGTGGGTTCATAGGCTCAGCACGGTGGCAGTCACTTCCAGGGAATATCCGACTGTGGGTCCATAGGCTCAGCACGTTGGCAATCACTTCCCGGGAATATCCGACTGTGGGTTCATAGGCTCAGCACGTTGGCAATCACTTCTGGGGAATATCCGACTGTGGGTCCATAGGCTCAGCACGTTGGCAATCACTTCCGGGGAATATCCGACTGTGGGTCCATAGGCTCAGCACGTTGGCAATCACTTCCGGGGAATATCCGACTGTGGGTCCATAGGCTCAGCACGGTGGCAGTCACTTCCGGGGAATATCCGACTGTGGGTTCATAGGCTCAGCACAGTGGCAGTCACTTCCGGGGAATATCCGACTGTGGGTCCATAGGCTCAGCACGGTGGCAATCACTTCCGGGGAATATCCGACTGTGGGTTCATAGGCTCAGCACGGTGGCAGTCACTTCCGGGGAATATCCGACTGTGGGTTCATAGGCTCAGCACGTTGGCAATCACTTCCGGGGAATATCCGACTGTGGGTCCATAGGCTCAGCACGTTGGCAATCACTTCCGGGGAATATCCGACTGTGGGTCCATAGGCTCTTTCGTTCATAAAGGTTCCTGGTACGTTGCAGAAATCTTGCCCTTTGTTGAATCAAGACAGAATCACAAAATCAGACGGGCTTTGTTTCTGATCAGGACTGAACTGGTGCGACCAGAGCAGAGATATGATCCACGCTGGGAGGGTAACTAGATCAGTACCCATTTACAGGATTGAGTGGGTGAACATAGCGCTGCTGCCAGCCTGCACCCATAACTCATCCCTTCTTGCCCGCTAACACATATGGTGGCACTGGAAGGCTGGCATTACGCAGACAGCCAATGGCTGCAAACTGTTCTTTCGCACCGCACTCAGACCACGCAAGTGCACTCATTAATGGATGCTGGCCTCGACAAATGAGTGCAGGCCGGCGAGTGTCGCTTCTGCGCAGCAGCGCTGCAATCTTGCGGGCCAGCAATACATCAACATCTGTTTGACTCGCACATGTTCAAAGAATCGTGTGTGGCTAGCAAGGCAAAATGCCGCCCTCCTTTGTGGAGATTCCATCATCGACCCATGGCGCACAAACTCTGCTTGGTCTCCAGCTTTACAATTGCACTCTCTGATATGCTGCAGACGTTCCTCTGTAATTGCCCCAGGCCTTTGTAACGGGGTCATATTGTTTAATATGTCACTTCTTTTGAAAGACTCCTGCGTGCGTTTAACATCAGTGCACGCCTTTGCCTCCTGGCTAGGGCCACCCATATCATCCCAAATACAAATGCAAATAGCTTTATTGCACATTTCATTAATGGGCTTTGCTGACTTAAACAAGTATAACTTTTCTCTTATGACTAATATAAACAAGGGGTGTGACCAGGAGAAATGAACAGAGTACACTTTGAAAAGAGGCAGTGTACGAAGTGCGTTTGCAAAATAATCCCAGTCCTTCCTGAAGGCTGCCTTTTTTTCTTTTTGTCATGCAGCTATCAGCAACGACTGGAGGGGCTCTCACAGCCACTCACCTGACAACTCAACTCTCAGCCTCTTAGAAAGAGACAGTGACTTAAGTGCGCCAGAGTGAGCCAGAGAATGAGAGAGACGGAGAAAGACAGGAAACGAGCACACGATGAGAGAGCGAGACAGACAGAGAGGGGCAGCGGGCGCTATATGATGACGCGACGGGTGCAGCTCGTTCAAGATGATTACTCTTAGCAGATTTCTCTAACGTTCCCCTGCTTGTCATTCTCCCATAAAGTCCTTATCAGTTCTAGTAACCCAATCGGGCATGGAGGTTTGGTCGCAATAGAATTGGTCTAATTCGAATTAGTTGAATTTTTTGGGCCGAATTTGGCCGCAAATATAGGTGGGAGGAGGAGGGTAATCTTGATAATGAATATTGGGGCTAGTCGGGGAGGGAGCTGCGGGGGTCTCCCATCTCATATATATATTTTCAGGCAAATTAAAAGAAAACAAAAATAGATTAGAATTCGATGAAAAAAACTCGAGCACATCACCCAGAATCCTCCGATTCAGCCAATGGTCTCACTCCACCCAGTCATGTCAAGTCCTGATCATCCCTCACTACACTAATTGCTCAGCCTTGACTCTGAAACCCTGTGATGTTTTGTCCAGCCCCTTTGCATACATTAGTGGCGGGAGTGCATTTTACCAAGTCGGACTTTGAGGGGTTCGTCTCGGTGAAATGACAAATACATAAAATGCATTTCTATCCAACACAGGTGTCTCACTTCAAAAACAAATCATGGCGCTGCCAGAAAGGACTCTGCTGTGATGTGTGCCTCCCTCGACGCCTGTTGATGACGTGCATCGTTTCTGCGCACTTTTAAGCGCATCTCATTTGTGGATACGGGATGCACTGTAAAATGCTCAGAAACGCCCCCGTCTCTGGCAAATGCACAAAGGGAGGGGTGGGGGCACCAGAATGAGCGTATATAAGACTCACAAAGGGCGTGAAGGAGTCATCTAAGACTCACACAGGGAATGAATGAGCGCATCTAAGACTCACACAGGGAATGAATAAATGCATCTAAGACTCACACAGGGAATGAATGAGCGCATCTAAGACTCACACAGGGAGTGAATGAGTGCATCTAAGACTCATAAAGGGAATGAATGAGCGCATCTAAGACTCACAAAGGGAATGATGAGCGTATCGAAGACTCACAAAGAGAATGCATGAGCTCTTCATAGACTCACAAAGAGCGTGAATGAGCGCATCACTCACAAAGGGAATGAATGAGTGTATCTAAGACTCACAAAGAGCGTGAATGAGCACATCTAAGACTCACAAAGTGATGAGCGCATCGAAGACTCACAAAGGGAATGAATGAGCGCATCTAACAATCACAAAGGGCATCAATGAGCGAATCAAACACTCACAAAGGGAATGAATGAGCGCATCTAAGCCTCACAAAGGGCGTAAATGAGTGCATCTAAGACTCACAAAGGGAATGAATGAGCACGTTGAAGACTCACAAAGGGAATGAATGAGCTTTTTGAAAGACTCAGAAAGGACATGAATGAGCACATCGAAGACTCACAAAGTGAGTGAATGAGCGCCTCAAAGACTCACAAAGTGCGTGAATGAGCGCACCGAAGACTCACAACGAGTGTGAATGAGCGCATCAAACACTCACTAAGGGAATGAATGAGTGCATCTAAGACTCACAAAGGAAATGAATGAATGCATCTAAGACTCATAAAGGGATGAGCGAATCGAATACTCACAAAGGGCATGAATGAGCGCATCTAAGAATCATAAAGGGAATGAATTAGCACATCTAAGACTCACAAAGGCCATGAATGAGCACCTTGAAGACTCACAAAGTGTGTGAATGAGTGCATCGAAGACTCACAAAGGGAATGAATGAGCGCATCGAAGACTCACAAAGGGCGTGAATGAGCACATCTAAGACTCAGAAAGGACATGTATCAGCACATCTAAGACTCACAAAGGGAATTAATGAGCACATCGAAGACTCACAAAGGGAATGAATGAGCTCTTTGAAGACTCACAAAGGGCATGAATGAGCACCTCGAAGACTCACAAAGTGCGTGAATGAGCGCATCAAAGACTCACAATGGGAATTCATTAGCTCTTCGTAGACTCACAAAGGGCATGAATGAGCGCATCAAAGACTCACAAAGTGCGTGAATGAGCACATCAGAGAGTCACAAAGAGTGTGAATGAGCACATCAAACACTCGCAGAGGGAATGAATGAGTGCATCTAAGACTCACAAAGGAAATGAATGAGCGCATCTAAGACTCACAAAGGAAATGAATGAGCGCATCTAATACTCACAAAGGGATGTGCGCATCGAAGAATCACAAAGGGAATGAATGAGCTCTTCGAAGACTCAGAAAGGTCATGAATGAGCCCATCGAAGACTCACCAAGGGTGTTAAAGAGCACATCAAACACTCACAAAGGGAAAGAATGAGCGCATCTAAGACTCATAAAGGGCTTGAATGAGCACATCTAAGACTCACAAAGGGAATGAATGAGCGCATCGAAAGACTCACAAAGGGAATGAATGAGCGCTCCCAAGACTCACACGGGCATGAATGAGCACATCTAACACTCACAAAGGGAATGAATGAGTGCACCTAAGAATCACAAAGCAAATGAATGAGTGCATCGAAAGACTCACAAAGGGAATGAATGAGCTCTTTGTTGACTCACAAAGGGGATGAATGAACGCATCGAAGACTCACAAATTGCATGTATGAGCACATCGAAGACTCACAAAGAGCGTGAATGAGCACATGTAAGACTCACACAAGGAATGAATGAGCGCATCAAAGACTCACAAAGGGAATGAATGAGCTCTTGAAGACTCACAAAGGGCATGAATGAGCACATTGAAGACTCTCAAAAGGCATTAATGAGCAGATCTAAGACTCACAAAGGGAATAAATGAGCGCATCTAAGACTCACAAAGGGAATGAATGAGCTCATCGAAGACTCACAAAGGGCATGAATGAGCACATCGAAGACACAAAAAGGGCATGAACGAGCACATCGAGCACTCGCAAAGGGAATGAATGAGCGCATCTAAGGCTCATGAAGGGAATGAATGAGCACAACTAAGACTCACAAAGGGCATAAATGAGTGCATCGGACACTCACAAAGGGAATGCTTGAGCGCATCTAAGACTTATAAAGGAAATGAATGAGCACATCTAAAACTGAACAAATGGAATGAATGAGCACATTGAAGACTCACAAAGGGCACGAATGAGCACATCGAAGACTCACAAATGGCATTAATGAGCGGATTTAAGACTCACAAATGGAATAAATGAGCACATCTAAGACTCACAAAGAGAATGAATGAGCGCTTCTAAGATGCACAAAGGGCATGAATGAGCACATCGAAGACACAAAAAGGGCATGAATGAGCGCATGGAGCACTAAAAAAGGGAATGAATGAGCGCATCTAAGACTCATAAAGGCAATGAATGAGCACAGCTTAGACTCACAAAGGGCATGAATGAACGCATCGGGCACTCACAAAGGGAATGGATGAGTGCATTTAAAACTCACAAATGGAATGAATGAGCACATCAAAGACTCACAGGGCATGAATGAGCACATCGAAGACTCACAAAGGGAATGAATGAGCTCTTCGAAGACTCACAAAGGGCATGAATGAGTGCATCAAAGACTCAAAAAAGCATGAATGAGTGCCTCAAAGACTCACAAAGGGAATGAATGAGCGCATCGAAGACTCAAAAAAAGCATGACTGAGTGCATCAAAGACTCACAAAGGGAATGAATGAGCACATCGAAGACTCACAAAGGGAATGAATGAGCCCATCTAAGACTCACAAAGGGAATGAATGAGTGCATCTAAGACTCACAAAGGGCGTGAATGAGCGCATCGAAGACTCAAAAAAAGCATGACTGAGTGCATCAAAGACTCACAAAGGGAATGAATGAGGACATCGAAGACTCACAAAGGGAATGAATGAGCCCATCTAAGACTCATAAAGGGAATGAATGAGCGCATCGAAGACTCAAAAAAAGCGTGAATGAGTGCATCAAAGACTCACAAAGGGAATGAATGAGCACATCGAAGACTCACAAAGGGAATGAATGAGCTCTTTGAAGACTCAAAAAGGGCATGAATGAGTGCATCAAAGATTCAAAAAAGCATGAATGAGTGCCTCAAAGACTCACAAAGGGAATGAATGAGCACATTGAAGACTCACAAAAGGAATTAATTAATGCATATAAGATGTACTCATTCAGATGTCCTTTGTGTATTGGGCAGCCAGCTTTTTGGGGCATCTCCTCACTTGTACCAAAAAAGATGTGAGAATCTGCCGCCTTGCGTGTGGTGGAAGTGTGCATGCTTCTCTTTATTCTGCACCACGTATCTTTATGTTACATTAACTTGTCTTAAACGGTGCACTCTTACCATTAGCATGGTGTCCTGTGACTCACGTGGCTCTGCAAGAAATAGTGTGGCTGTGATAGTGAGGGAAGAGTGATAGGGCAGGTCCAGAACCAGTGGAAAGTGAAGTCTGCGTGTGTTGGCTTGCTGATGAGTTCATTGTGACCACTGGTTTGATGTATCCATAAGGGAAAGGTCCAGTGACTGGGCTGTTTATTCTATGTAAAACACATGATGTTGTGTGTGTGTTTTTGTGTTACATGTGTAGTCTAGCTAGTAGTATTGATAACACACACTGATGTGTTGTATTCGTAAGGGGAGGGTCCAGTGTCTGGGAATGTCTGTTATGTATTGGGGTGGAACTAGGCAGATCGTGAGGCTCGTGTGACATGTGGGGTATGCTGGAGAGGAGTTGGAAGCGGGAGGTTAGTAGTTAGTGGTTTTCATATGGTCCATATTGTGCCGTTGGGAGTGTCCACCTTGTGCTGGTCATTGGGAGTTGAACAGCCACATTTTCAGTCGTTTTCTGAATGTGAGATGGTCTTCTATTGTGTGTGTGAGGGAAGCTTGCCCTGCTGCGTGTTTTCTGTGTGTGCACGTGTTGTCTGCACGTGAGCAATGGAAGCATGCACTGCTGCCCTTTCTGCACATTTATCATGCATAAGGGAATCGTGCATTCTTATTTAAAGGTTCTGGGATTTTATTAGTTGACTTGTAGCATCTTTTTACTCCTCTAAATTGTTGATGTGATTTAAGAATGCCATTTAAAAAAGAAAAGAAAAAAATGTATGTCATATAATCGACCCTTGCTGCAGATGCATGTGTAACGGTTACTGTTTTGATATATATTAGAAGCAACGTGTTTGCATTACGATTAGACTAATTAGGAAGCATTGTGCTCCTTGTGCATACGCATATTGCTGTACGAGTTCCCTTAATGACGTGCTGTTCGTCATTGCTGTGCGAGACCTGAGTTCAAGTGGTCAGAGCCCAGCTTCCCGATCTTGTTGAATCCATAGTCCACATTCCAGGTCTTGTGCATGATCTTCGCTTTCACTGTGTTCAGAATTTTTTGCACCTGTCCTCATTGCCTCTTTCTCTTTCAGCTTGGATTGCTACCGGGCAGAATGCTCAATTTCCTTCGCAAACACCTGCAACGCCATCTGACGCAGAGCAAGAGACAACGAGGGCGATTGGTGTCCAAGGATGGAAGATGTAACATAGAGTTCGGCAATGTGGAAGAACAGTCACGGTTTGCCTTCCTCTCCGATATATGGACCACTGTGCTGGATCTCAAGTGGCGGTACAAAATGACCATCTTCATCACAGCGTTTTTGGGGAGCTGGTTTCTATTTGGCCTGCTTTGGTATGCTGTGGCCTATTTGCACCAAGACTTACCAATGTTCAACCCTTCTCCAAACCACACTCCATGCGTGGAGAACATCAACGGCCTGACTTCGTCTTTCCTCTTCTCGCTAGAGACTCAAGTTACCATTGGGTATGGTTTCCGGTGTGTGACTGAACAGTGCGGCACGGCCATTTCACTTCTGATCGCCCAGTCTATCCTTGGGGTGATCATCAACTCATTTATGTGTGGTGCCATCCTTGCTAAAATATCCCGTCCAAAAAAACGGGGCAAGACCATCACCTTCAGCAAGAACGCAGTCATCAGCAAGCGTGGGGGGAAGCTAAACCTCTTAATCCGAGTGGCCAACCTCCGCAAAAGCTTGTTGATCGGGAGTCACATCTACGGCAAGCTTTTGAGGACCACAGTTACGGCAGAAGGAGAGGCCATAATCCTTGACCAGGTGAACATAGACTTTGTGGTGGATGCCGGCAATGAAAACTTGTTCTTCATTTCTCCGCTCACCATCTACCACATCATAGACAGAAATAGCCCGTTCTTCGAGATGACGGCCGAAACCATCCTGGAGCAAGAGTTTGAGCTTGTCGTGTTTCTGGATGGCACAGTAGAAGCCACTAGCGCAACTTGCCAAGTCCGGACCTCTTACATCCCAGAAGAAGTATTCTGGGGCTATCGCTTTGCTCCAATAGTTTCCAAGACCAAAGAAGGCAAGTACAGAGTAGACTTCTCAAATTTCAGCAAGACCGTGGAAGTGGACACCCCACACTGTGCTTTCTGCCTCTACAATGAGCAGCATGCTAAGGCGATGCTCAAGAAAGCCTACGATAATCCAGGTTTTGAGATGTCAGAAGTGATTGATATCAATGAGACTAAAATGTAGGTGTTGGAGTTGGCCCAATGGCCGGAAAGACAACCTCTAAAAATTCAGAGGAATGACCCAGGTGGACGTTCAATCGGACAAAGTCTTTTTTATGTGAAAGTGGTCAAAACAAACTCCTGTTAACATGTATTTTAAACCAGCTGGTGTCACACAGTTTAATCTATTTTTGTATTGTAAACTGATTCTGAGTTCATGACGTCACTATATGCAAAGGCCTAGCTACAGTAGAGCGGCGTCTGTATTTATACTTTGAAATAAAAAATGGCATTCTCATTGTTATCCCAGCATCATTGTAGTCATAAATCATGAGAGATTATCCAGCACACGTTAGAATGTGATAAGAAGTGAAATGTGACATTTTTTTTCACACCTTTTTATATGTTGATGTTTCTTACACATGTTCCAGGTCATTCGAGTTCTGAACAGTGGTTTAGTTTTTAAAGAATAATGGTCATCAAAACCTTGGCTTCTTAATTATACCTAGGCAAAACCAAAGAGGTGATGGCTGGAAGGTTTAGCATACATCTGAACCTCTGGCACAGCTCTGGGCAACCCTCCAGACCATTGTTCTTAAGCCTGCCAAGCCATTACAGAAGAGGAGAGACTATATGCAAATCAGGCTTGGTCCCACCCCGTAAGGGACAGTCCAGCCCGAACTGCTAGGCTGTCAGAATCCAGTTGCCCACGTCGTGTAGCCGAAGAGTTCTTCCTCCTGATGGAACCCTCTGGCCCCAGGAATGGACAGCCAGAGCGATCAATCAGAGGAAAGAACGGATACCTGATGAGACCCAGAGGACGCAGGAGTTGTAATGTAGATGACGCAAAAGTTGTAATGCAGAAGTCAGGGTGGTACGAGTAGCCGAGGACAGGCGTTGGATCTGTAAGTGAGGAGTTAATACAATACAGATAATATAACAACCGCCCTTCTGACCAAACCCGAACACAACAGAAAGAATGCAATACGTTGATCCCAATTCTGATAACAACCCCTAGGCTTACCGTTACTCCGGGGAGAACCAGATGGAACCAGGAAGAGAAGAACTCCGAAGTCCACAATGCAGAATACCAGCAAAGCTCAACCACCTATCCCGCCGGCACGAGGACGCCTACTACACACTAGAATAGTGTGCGTCACAAGGAAACCCCAGGTTGGAAGTTCATAAGTTCCAAGTTCAACAATCCAAAAGTTCAAGAGTTCCAAGGTCAACAATCCAAAGTTCAAGAAAAGTTCCAAAGTTCCTCAAAATACCCAGATGCAGTCCAGATGATTGATGATCCAGAAGACAACCGAAGAGCAACCAAAACTAATGGGCGAAGGCTAGGAAATCCGTGAGCGGTCCGAGGTCGAAGAATGATGCGGGCAGCAAACAAGAACAAGGCAGTCCAAAATCCAAAGCCAGGTAAACGGTCCGGGTCGAGGCAACGAGGTAATCAGAAATGCTGGAGGGAAGGGGAAGGGAAAGGGACAGAACCGGGATGATAAGGAAAACTGGATACAAGGTACAAGATACGAGGCGCCACCAATTCTCAATCAGAAGCACCGATCTGGAGTGTAGGCGGAGAATATAAAGGTGAGGTCACATGACAGCGTTCCGCGGCTTCCAGCGTCGACCGTGGGAAACGCTGAGAGGACGCCAGCGTTGCCATGCCAACTTCCAAGCCCCTGGTTGTAGTGTTCTTAAAGGGCTATGCATCCGTTTCTTGACACTGCTTACCCGCCGGTACATGACAGTTTCCTCCCTCAAAGGGGGTGTCACCCCCCGAGCAGACCAGAAATGAGACAAAAGGGCCGGAGCATGGATGTTTCCCACAGGTTCCCACGTACGGTCTTCGGGACCATAGCCCTTCCAATCGACCAGATAGAGACGTCTGCCCCTTCGGACTTTGGTATCCAAGATCGCACCCACCTCATATTCATCAAAACCACGCACCCTAATCGGAGGTGGATGAGCAGGAAGTCTGGTAGATGGGTGGCATGGTTTCACTAGAGAGACATGGAATACCGGGTGTACCTTCCATTTTGCAGGAAGAGCCAATCGGAGGGCCGCAGGGTTAATAACCTGCAGAATGCTGTAGGGACCCACGAACCGAGGCAACAGGGATCTTCGACCAGGCAGGCGTAGATTTTTTGTGGACAGCCAGACCTTCATCCCCGGTCGGTAGTTAGGAGCCGGTGAGCGATGTGCATCTGCCGATGACTTAGAACGTGACTGGGCCTGTAATAGTTGACTCTTAACTATAGCGTGGGTATCTGATAGGTTCCTAAGACAACCAGAGGCAGCCGGATTTTGTAATGGCCAATCAGCAATACTGGGCAAAGAACGGGGGTGCTGGCCATATAGTGCAAAGAACGGAGATACACCTGTCGCCGTATGCATAGAGTTATTGTAGGCGAACTCGGCCAGAGGTAGAACAGAAACCCACGTATCTTGGCGTTGGTGGGTAAGACATCGTAGATACTGTTCCATGGTGGCGTTAAGCCTCTCTGTTTGCCCATCGGTTTGCGGATGGTATGCACTAGAGTACCTGCCGTCTATACCCAACGTTGAAGTCACGGCTCTCCAAAAACGAGAAGTGAACTGTGGTCCCCGGTCAGTAACAAGAATGGAAGGCAGACCGAATCTTCGGTAGACGTTCTTCAAGAACAGTTCCGCCAAAACCGGAGCAGAAGGAATCCCCTGGCAGGGTACAAACAAGGCTGATTTAGTGAAATAGTCCACGACCACCCATATAGTGTCGTAGCCGTCGACTACCGGAAGCTCTACTACGAAATCCATAGAGACCATAAACCAAGGCTTGTCTGGAATAGGCATGGGTTGAAGCAGGCCCACCGGTTTGCCCGGTTGATGTTTGCACTGTGCACAAATGGCACAAGAAACGATGTATTCCCGAACATCGTGTGACATGGAGGGCCACCAGCACCACCTTCTCAAAAGGTCAATAGTTTTCCCAGTACCTGGATGTGCCGCTACCGCTGAATCGTGACACCATTGTATGGCGGTGTGTCTTGTGTCGGAGTCAGGCACATATATTTTACCCTTCTTATAAGGCAATGAATTGATGACCTCCAACCCCAGGCTAGAAATCCCGGAGGGAGTAGTTCTCACCCATTCTTGTATCCTTGTTTTCAGAGAGGGGCGCAAGGTACACCCACACACCACTTGATTGGGTAATAGAAGGGCTCCTTTAAGCTCGGATGGTTCAGGGACTCCATGGATGCGGGAAAGAGCATCAGCCTTCGAATTCAGAGAACCAGGGCGATAGGTAATGGTGAAGTTGAACATGGCGAAAAATTCATGCCACCGGGCATGACGTGCCGTGGTACACTTCACTGATTGCAGGGCCAAGAGATTCCGATGATCAGTAAACACTTGAACTGGTTCGGAAGACCCCAAAAGATGATGTCTCCATACCATAAAGGCGTCTCTTACAGCCAACAATTCCCGTTCTGTGATCGTATAATTCCTCTCGTAAGAGGTGAGTTTTCTGGAGTGATACGCAACAGGATGTAAACCAGCGGACTCGGGGCAAAGTTGGGACAGGATAGCTCCCAGTGCAACATCTGAAGCATCTGCTTCTACAATGAAAGGCAAAGAGGGATCCGGATGTTGAAGGACGGGAGCCGTGGTAAAAGCAGATTTTAAGGCCTCAAAAGCCTGTTGAGCTTCCTCGTTCCATTCAAACAAACTTTTAGTGCTGGTTAGTTTAGTAAGTGGAGAGGCAATGGCTGAAAAGTCTTGGATAAACCGCCGATAGAAATTTGCAAAACCTAGGAAGGATTGCAGAGCCTTCAAGGTATCAGGACGAGGCCACTCCAATATCGCGGTGATCTTAGACTGGCTCATTTGCACTCCCCGGCTAGTGATATCATAGCCTAGGAACTCTACCTCGGTTTCATGAAACCTGCACTTGTCCAACTTAGCATACAAGTGGTACTCTCTTAGACGTTGCAAAACGTTGGAGACATGGATGACGTGAGTGTCCACCGAAGGAGAGTAGACCAAGATGTCATCTAAGTAAGCGACTACGTACTGGTCTAGCATGTCATGAAATACGTCGTTGATGAAGTATTGGAAGGTCGCCGGAGCGTTACATAGGCCAAAGGGCATAACGCAGTATTCGAAGAGGCCATATTTGGTTTTGAAGGCCGTCTTCCACTCGTCGCCTTCGCGAATCCGGACGAGATTGTAGGCTCCCCTCAAATCCAATTTAGTGAACACCTTAGCTGCACCCAATTGGTCCAATAAGACTGAAATCAGAGGAATCGGATACTGATTTCTGATCGTGACGGCATTTAAAGCACGGTAATCGATGCAAGGACGCAGGTCCCCCTCCTTCTTAGGGACAAAGAACATGGGTGAGGCAGCAGGTGAGCGGGAAGGACGAATAAAGCCAGTACTCAAGGATTTGTCAATATATTCCTTCAAAATCACGTCCTCTTTAGGGGTCAGGGAATATATGCGCCCAGACGGAATCTTAGCTCCAGGAATCAGCTCGATAGGGCAGTCATAGGGCCTGTGGGGTGGAAGTATCTCTGCCCCACGTGCGTCGAATACGTCCTGATATTTCCTGTACACCATAGGAAGGACAGTATTAAGTACTGCCCCCACAGTACGGGTAGTTTCAGCAAGAGCATGACTTGGATTGGTGATCTCCGAACTGATAGTGAGGCATCTCCTTTCACAGTAATCCGACGGAAAACATACCTCCCCAGAATGCCAATCCACAGAAGGATTATGCAATCTTAACCAAGGTAAGCCAAGAATGAATTTAAACTGTGGTGCCGCAATGAGATCAAAGTAGATGCTCTCTTGATGACCGCAGTCAGTGATCATGGTGAGGTCAGTAGTCCGCTTCGTCACTAACCCAGAGACCAAGGAAGAGCCATCTACCGAATTTACCACTTCAGGACATGATTTGTGCATAACTGGCAGACCCAACCCCTGAGCATAAGTGGCATCCACGTAATTCCCTGTGGCGCCTGAGTCCAGGACCATCATCACGGCCCATTTCTCAGAACCGGGAGACGACAGGGAAACAGATAGACAATAAGGACTGTATATTGTAGGGTCTATCGAAGAAACACCCGGCATCTGGACCCCTTCAGTCACCGGGTTTTGGCGTTTCCCTGTTTCTTAGCGGGTTTTTTGGTACATTCTCGGAGCAAGTGGTCTGAACCTCCGCAATAGAAACATAATCCATTCTTTCTCCGGTGTTCCCTAACTTCAGCCGAGAGAGGAGTTCTAAGTGCCCCAATCTGCATGGGTTCCGTGGATCCAGCGGCAGGTAAAGGAACGGAGATAGCAACAGGAGGAACCGTTCTCTTTTCACCCCTCCGTGCTGCTTGTCGGGAATCGATCTGGAGAACCAAATCCAATCGTTCCGAAAAAGCAGTAGGTATCACCGGAACGGTAGCCAGTGTGTCTTTTAGGGAGTCGGATAGCCCTTTATAGAAGAGAGAGGCCTTCTTCTCTTCGGGCCAATTTGTTTCCGCCACCAGCTGATTGAACTTGGCTAGATAGGACAGGAGAGGTGTACTGCCTTGTTGGAGACCAAGCAGTTCTAAATCCGTAGCTTGTGTGGCATAACGTGTGTCGAACACACGACTCATAGCCTCAATTAGGGCGTCACAATTGTAAAGAAGATGACTGCCCTCTTCCAACAACGGATTAGCCCAGGCAGCCGCGGTACCCCCTAAATGAGATAACAGAAACGCCGCCTTAGTAGTGGAATCTGGAAAAGAGGCAGGACGACACAGAAAGTGTAGTCTACATTGGTTCAAAAAGGTCCTAAAGGTCTTGGGGTCTCCACTGAAGCGTTCCGGTGGAGCCAAAGGGAACTGGGTAGTCATATAAACTGGTCCAGCACCCTGTTGGGATGGACCAGCACCTGCCCCAGAGACACTGGCCAAAGGTGGGGCAGCTGCCCCAAGGGGTTGGAACCCTGCTTGCAACTCATCAATGCGTCGCTGCGTGGCTGAATGAGCCACAGTCATATCATTACGTAAATCGGCCACCAATTGTAAAATAGTGGACAGCGTCTCATTGGTATCCATATTGAAAGGGCTTCTGATTATGTCAGAATCCAGTTGCCCACGTCGTATAGCCGAAGAGTTCGTCCTCCCGATGGAACCCTCTGGCCCCAGGAATGGACAGCCAGAGCGATCAATCAGAGGAAAGAACGGATACCTGATGAGACCCAGAGGACGCAGGAGTTGTAATGTAGATGACGCAAAAGTTGTAATGCAGAAGTCAGGGTGGTACGAGTAGCCGAGGACAGGCGTTGGATCTGTAAGTGAGGAGTTAATACAATACAGATAATATAACAACCGCCCTTCTGACCAAACCCGAACACAACAGAAAGAATGCAATACGTTGATCCCAATTCTGATAACAACCCCTAGGCTTACCGTTACTCCGGGGAGAACCAGATGGAACCAGGAAGAGAAGAACTCCGAAGTCCACAATGCAGAATACCAGCAAAGCTCAACCACCTATCCCGCCGGCACGAGGACGCCTACTACACACTAGAATAGTGTGCGTCACAAGGAAACCCCAGGTTGGAAGTTCATAAGTTCCAAGTTCAACAATCCAAAAGTTCAAGAGTTCCAAGGTCAACAATCCAAAGTTCAAGAAAAGTTCCAAAGTTCCTCAAAATACCCAGATGCAGTCCAGATGATTGATGATCCAGAAGACAACCGAAGAGCAACCAAAACTAATGGGCGAAGGCTAGGAAATCCGTGAGCGGTCCGAGGTCGAAGAATGATGCGGGCAGCAAACAAGAACAAGGCAGTCCAAAATCCAAAGCCAGGTAAACGGTCCGGGTCGAGGCAACGAGGTAATCAGAAATGCTGGAGGGAAGGGGAAGGGAAAGGGACAGAACCGGGATGATAAGGAAAACTGGATACAAGGTACAAGATACGAGGCGCCACCAATTCTCAATCAGAAGCACCGATCTGGAGTGTAGGCGGAGAATATAAAGGTGAGGTCACATGACAGCGTTCCGCGGCTTCCAGCGTCGACCGTGGGAAACGCTGAGAGGACGCCAGCGTTGCCATGCCAACTTCCAAGCCCCTGGTTGTAGTGTTCTTAAAGGGCTATGCATCTGTTTCTTGACACTGCTTACACGCCGGTACATGACATAGGCCACATCCTTTCTGCATGAGACCACAAGCATCCCCAAACATGTTTCAGCCTCGTTGGACCTCAGGAGCGAGGAGTATTTTGGGTTCCTAGGCCCAGCTGCCACTTGACCCACATCTGGGTGTACCAGTCCCACTCAGCGTGACTAAGCAAAACAAAAGAGGTGATGGCCGTACCTTACAGGTGCTCTGCATCGGTGTAGCTGGGGAGCCTGGACTCACTACAAATAATCATCTATGATTTACAACTTTCCTCCTTTCTAGGTGAATTCCAGGTAAGATGGTTCCTGAGTAATGAGACCTGTGACATTAACCAGGAGACACCTTCTCACTTTTAAGTGAAGGGCCAAACACAACATGTTGCAATGCAACAGGAGGTATGTGATTAATGACCGCACATAACATACAAGAGACCTCCATAGATGTTGAATTGCCTTGCAAATAATGTGAAGAACAGACTGTATTTTACTTGTCGACACATTGACGAGCTCTACCCCAGTGACACTCAACAATACGTTTACATTTAGGCCCAAATAAGGAGACTCTGAAACCTCAAGAACACATGGATCTTGACCAGTCATTTGGGATCAACCATTGATGGTCCTTCTTTTCAATGATTTTAACTGAGTGTGTTTCACTGGTGGTCCAATGACTTGCTTGCCCATTGACAACCTTCATTAGCCGGCCAGGCTCTTTAGAAATGGCTTGGGTTCAATTCTGGAGTGGGTCAATTCAGGGGTCTCGAGTTCCATACTCTTAGACCACTTCTGGACACAGAGCAGCAGAGAGTTTGCCCTCCTTTGCTCCATTCTTTGTCACTGGATAGCCCGGGTGTGAAGGTGGAGGGTAAATGGGGGGGCCTATGGATGAGACAAGCCAAAGGCTTAAATAAATGTATGGGGTTAGTGTTGAGAGGGGACAGGGAGTCGGTTGGCGGTTTTACAAGCAGCATTTGTAGAGCTGTGGAAGTCTACAGAGGCATGTCCACTAATGCTGGGATGTGGGCCTCTGTTGCCTAACTCGCCACAGTTTTCTTTTAGTTTGATGGGAGGAAGCTGAACATTGGTGGAAATTGGGTAAGGATGCATGCGTTAGAAGACAGACTTCAATGCTGTCCTGGCATGTTGGAATATCGCGTGGATTAACGCAAACATTGTGGGCCAGGTTCACAATTTCGGCTGGAGCAAATGATGAGATGTCCGTCAGAATTTATGACGTGGACCTTCTTCTTTCTACCTGATTCATGAAGACTAAAGCTGGAGGAAATGTGCAGAATCCTGGAGCATTCCTGGGAAGATCATGTCCGAATCTTCGTGACCATCTCGGAGATGCTCCAGGAATCTCCAGATGTGAACCATCCTTCGACTTTGTTTATCATAATAAATAAGGCATCAGGTGCAAATCTGAGTTGCTCATGACCAGCTCCTCATTTTATCAATGCAAATACTTGTACCCCTTCCCCCTATTTTATTGCAGGGAAAGATGTAGGAGGTCTGGAATGGACATGCTTCTCTTAGATTAGTGCCCATAATGGATACAGAGTTCCCAGGATGCATTTGTGACCTGCCACGTTTGCCAACTTGCATGGACTTTTGCATTGGCTGCAGTCTGTGTGGCTGAGCAGGTTATCTTCCCCCAGCCATATATTCCCAGGGAGGCAGTAGTGTTACTTGCTTGACACGCTAGAGATTTGGTGTGTATGACTAGTATGACTAGTCGGCTTATGGTGGGCAGGCTCCATGGCACCTTACATGGTGCACAGTGCCTAGGCACACTTTCATTGTGAATGTGAATTTTAATTTTAGGCAGTCAGTTTTCGCACCCTTTGACATGACTTGAATGTGGTGTTATGTTGCAACCCACTGAGGTATGTTGGATTTCATTGGAGCTCTTGTTCCTTGACCCTTTCGTGCTATGATGGGCATGTTTTCACAGCTCTGGGTGGTCAGGCTTAAGACACCTTCCACAATAGCTGGTTGTTAATTTTGGTGAGAGTTTGGTCTTCCAGCTGATTTTTAGCAACCTTCCACAACACAGTGTTGTGGCGTTCTGTGTGGCAACTCTAGGAGGTGTGTGCATTTTCTTGTTCACCAATACCCTTGAATAGATAATGAACCTGGCTTGCTAGCTCATGGTGGTAAATTCTTTACGCCCATCCGTGATGGCTGCGAGTCAGAGTTGGTGTGAGTTGGTGCTTCAGGTCTAGGGTTTCACAAGCTTCAATGACACTAGAAAGTGGGATAATGTGACAAGTCTAAGCGGTGTATGTGGTTTCACGGCTGTGTTCCTTTCCTTGGTTGGTAATGCCGTGTCTGCGGCTCAGTGGACTAATTAATCCAATACAGGGGCCTGTGTTTCACCTCATGGTCACAGGTTCAAATCCTGGCAGGTCCTCTCAGCCTTTCATCCTTCTGAGGTCGATAAAATGAGTACCATTAAGTCGGATGTATTGGAGGTCCCAAAAAACCCATTTGCTGGGCCTTGGCATCTCCAGGGTCAGGAAGAGACACTGGAGCAAACAGGACACTCAGGCTTGGTTCAAGAAGACATCAGGCTTTATTAATCCAGCAGGCTGGTACACTTCATACATCTTGGACATTGCTGGAACTCTGCTCTCAAGTTATAAAATGTCCCTCCTTTTATATTCTTTTTGGTTGGCTCAGCTCCCTGTCTATGATGCAGAACACTCTCATTGGTCCAGGCACTCCGAGACAAGCCCCTTCCTCCTCTAGGGTTGGCTGACCGAGCTGCCAATTCACAGAATCTCCCATGTCATATCCACATCTGTTACTGATAAGATTGTGTGTGCTGTACTTAACCTTTAAATGGGAACATTTATTGACGTCTGTCCTAAGACAATCTTAGCAACTGCATCATGGTTTCCTGTCCCAAAGTCCCAGATATGTGCATTAGCTGTATCCTCTCTGCTAATTGACCAGCTGAATGTGTCATCCACATTCCTCCCTTAACTGTTACACAGCTCCTACACAGTACACTGTTAAGATTAGAGATAAGAGTCTGGAAAGTCCTGTCTCTGGCTACTGAACTCTCCTTGAACTATCAAGAGGTAATTATTTTTTCATTTCAATACCGTTTTATAGAATTCACTTATATATATATATATCCATCTTAAATATGCTAGCCTTAAAGGTGCTGGCCTTAAAGGTGCTGGCCTATCACAAAATGGTGGATTACCCTATTTCTGTTCATTTCTTGACACCTGGTCCATTTCAAACCTAGTTTTTTAGTACAATATACTTAGCATGTACTATTTAATAAGTCTTTCATTATTTAAACATTCTGACTTTATAAACATAACTCAGTTTTTACAGCGCTTTTGCTGCAAAGCAGTATAATTCTAGTTTTCTGCATATTTGAAGGTATAGATCACCCCACCAAGTTATTCTCACTCGGTTTAGGGGGGTGGGGGGGGGGTTACTCCACTACATTCAGTTTAAGAGGGGGGTTTAGTCATTTTTCTTCATTCCCCCATCTTGTGTGGTATTTAGTCATCTACTCAATACTAACAATTACACCCATATCCACCCTCATCAATGTTCACTATACCTACATATTTCTAACTTAATCACCTTTTTTTTTAATAAACTATTCACTCCAATCTAAGAGGTATCCTAACACATTTCTAAAACATCAGTACAAGCACATTATACTCTCTTAATCTAAACATGTATGTGTCCCTAAAACTATGTTTATTTACTTTTATTTGAGCCCTACCTCCATTCCCCAGTTTACTTTAAACTAACTATATGCCTCAGACAATTTTACAGCCACTATGCCTTTTGTGAGAGACGGTCACTACTTGAGGTAACCCAACAGCCCATCATCTGCATATATTTTAGCCACATCGTGGCTCATTGTCCACATCCTTCCTGCTATTCCCACCCCACAACATCTTCCTTGGTCCAATTGTGCTATCCATGCATTTCTTAAAGTTCAAAAAGTTCATTTTCTTGCTGCTGTTAAATCTTCCACCCGACTCATCTCGTTTTTTGGCATCTGCGAACCGTCTGTGTCCTGTCGACTTTGTCCTTCCTTTTGAGCTGCCTTGCAGTAAGTCCTCGGGCCCTTATTCCAAAGGCCAGTCTCTTTATTTTTTCAGTGTCTTTTTTTTTCTCCACAAAGCGTTAGCTGTCCATTCAACATGGGGGCACTTTTGGCAAGGGAACACAAGGATGGGGGAGTTCTGCAGAAACCAACCTTGGACTTGTATATGACTGGAATTCGGGCATGTAGTTGGGTTCCTGGGTGACCTCTCTCTGCTTTTAGCCGATTGTCTGCATCATATAGGTTCCTCATTGTTCATCTGAGTTTGCTCTGTAAAATAAACATGTCCCTATTATTAGCACATTTCCTACCAACCCATCCCCTTAAAAACCTTTGTTGCATATTCTGGCAACATTCACCTGCCTTCTAAACAAACTACATTTCATCTTATTTTTTTAATGTCCCTGACTCCTAGAAAAAGTTTACATACATATTTAGGTTTTAATGTATTGAAAGCAACTACTTTTTCCATTATTTTTATACACACTATACTGTATGGTCAGCCTGCTGGAACCTCCTATGTTCTCAGTAACCACATATTTATATATTTTTCTTTTTTAATCTCCTCATTGTTCTCTGCCCTTATGACATCTGGGTGTTCTCGTTAACAATATTCATCCGTCGAGGGACACATTTTCTCCTAAGGTCGACACGTTCAAACCAGGGAGACAAAAACAGCAAACAACAAAAAAACACATTTGAAAAAGACATTAAAAGAAGGGCGGCTTCTTCTTTTTCCTTCTTCTAGGCGCATCTGTAGCAGATGAGGATGACTTCTCTTGGGGATCCCTGTTGTCTACAGAAAATCAAAATAGATAAAAAAGTCATTCAGGGATTGGCAAGGGGGTTATGGTTTCTTCCTACCCTAAACCCCTTCCTCGTTGTGGCTATCAAAACATGCCTTCTAGATCCACTTCTATCTTTTTTCGGCTCATTTAAATCTTGGGCCTTCCCTAACCTATTGGTGCACCACAACAATACTATTAACGTAGGGACCTTTCTGATTAACGGGAATAGGTGTCGGTTCCAAACCCTGCTTCGGGCAATCCTAACGAAACAGAATGTCATCAAAAGGAAGTTCTTCAGAGAGGTAAGCGGCAGAAGGAAGGTCAAAAATGTTTCTAGTATCCACACTTGGTGCCTGATTATCCTGTGAAAAAGGTTGCTGTGAATCTTGTGCAAACTGACCTCTACCAAGGCCCCCTACACCCGGGCGACCTCTGGATCGTCTACCAATATTCCCAAATGTGTTATTTGACCTCTGTCAGAGGATCGGGCATTGTGCATGCCGTTGACCCTATTGCCTACAAAAGGTACACTGGTTAATGTTTACAGGACCCAAGGGCACATTTCCTTGTGGAACATACTGACCTCTAATTTTGAACTACCTCCTCTAGGGCCTCTAACAATTTGCTGTAACAATACTTTTGTCTTCAAATCACCTTTTCTCTTTTCGACTCTTTCCTTTTCATTATTAACATGATTCTCCTAGTACTGAGCCATGTGCAGTAATTCTGATTGAGACTTCGCTTGCCAAGCACTCTCAGAAGACATAATTTGCGACTGGATGTCAGGCAGCAATCCACGCACAAATTTGTCTACAAATAATCTTTTCCCAGACTCTGTGCCTAAACCTTGTCCACTGAAATCTGAGAATACCTGTTCGAACCGATTAAAGAACTCGGTAACACCCTCAGACTTCCCTTGGACACAGGCAGTAAGCTTGTCCCAAATAATTCTCTTTTCGGGAATTATAGTTTTTAATTTCGCAACTATTCTGTCAGGCAAAGTTAGTATCACCTGAGGCGGTCTTTCACCAACTGGCCTTTCTGCATCAAGTCTAATTATGTTAGCCCATGTATCTCATAACCCTGCTATGTCATCTATAGTCCTAACCTGTTTCCACAAATTTACGGGCAGGAGTACGGGAAAAAACAGATCAATATCACTTAAAGTAAATACTGAAGATTGCAAAACGGACTCTATTTCTTTATAGAACCCTGTCGGATTTTTCCTAATGTCGGGACTAGATTGACTAATGGTGTTCACTTCCTGTCTCGAAAACGGGATGTGAACAAACTGCGACACATAGTGTGCAGGGATATCCTGAGCTGGCGTACCTGCTGCAACATTAGCAGGGATCTCAACTTTTGGGAAGAATGTCGGAGGAACCTCTCTCATAGGCAACTGAGAAATAGGCAACAGGGCTAAATCGAGTGCTAAGGCAGCCAAAGAAGTGTCAAATGCAAAGCTCTCTTGTAAATACTCAATAACTCTGCGGGACAACAAATCTTTCTTTTTACATACTGTAGGTATTCTACCATTACCTGTATCATTTTCCTCTGCATTTCTGGTGTATACTGACTATACGTGTCATATACTTCAACAGGAGTTATCAATGTGTCTGAGATCCATCTAATCGCATCTTTCGTGCAAATTCGCATTTCCTCAGATATCGATTTATGACAAGGAAGGAATCGTTTCTGCACATACATAATGCCCAAACTATCTCCATCTTCATCCTCATTCTGTAACCTTTCCAACTCCTTTCTATACTCAAATACCTTCTCAACATGCACTTTTACTCTCTCCGCAGTTTCTCTAGAGAACGCTAAGGTGTTCAGATCCCTCAACCCTTGCGGGAGTTCTGTATCGTTTAACCTGTCCCACATTACACACAAATGAATCCCTAATCCCTCAATAAAACATTGTTCTCAGGAAAATTGTTCATATTAGAAAGTGTGGCAAAAACATTAGCTTGATCACCCCTCTCCATACAATGCTTAGCCCATGCAATCAACTCACATTTCTTCTCTGTAGATACAGTATTGTGAGTAACAACCCTCGATCCCATTCCCTGATCTACTACAAGTGGAATAGAACCACTTGGAAGAGGGAGAATAGGCAAATTCAAAAGAGGTGTTATCACTGGCGCAACGGGCAAAAGTGGAGGAGCAGGTGGAGGAGCAACAACAAAAGGAGGACTAACAAATGGAGGAAGAGGAACAGCAGGAGGAATGATAGGAGCAGCAGGAGGAGCAGGAGGAGGAATAACAGCAAGAAGAGGCAAACCAGCAGGAAGAGGAACGTACGGAGGAGGGGCAGTGGCACCAGACCTTTGTTCATTTAACAATTTATCGATAAGTTAATCGGAAACATGAAAGTCTTTAGAAGGATAGATTTTCTGGATACCAAGCGAGAAAGCCCTATCCATATTCCTAGCTGACTCAGACTGTTTATCTTACTCATATAACAACGCTTTTTTGGCATTCGTTTTATGACGACACGCATGCTTTTCTCTACTCTTAAGCTGCTGTAAAGCTTCTTTCTTCCAATTCTGTAATATGTCAAATGCTGCAGGTCTAGCCTTTTTCTTTAATAAAATGGATTCTAAGTATTCAATACGAGGAATTTCAAAACTACCATTGATTGGCCACTGAAGTTTGGAAGCATGTCTAGTTTGTCTGTGCCAAATATCATTAAACACTATACTACCAATGCCATGCTTACAGTAGATAGTACAAGCCGGCGACCCCTCCTGTGGCACCGGACGGCTAAATTCCAAAGATTTCAGTCCTTGCGCACAATTGCCCTGAAGCAGGCAGACAATTTCCCAGGCATATCAGAATACTGGTGTTACCTGGTCAGTAATTGCACTTGCAAGTCTAATACACCAAAACAAATTATCAGGATACTTAAGAATCAGGTCACGACTCACCTGATCAAGCCTAAGGAGGTCCAATCGGATTTCAAAGTTTTTCTAACAAATTTTACCTTGTGTTTGGTGATTTCGGCAAATCTGCCCACCTCGATACGTGGACCCTCGTCAAGATGCCGACTCAGACCACATGCTCACTGTCCAGGGATCGGGCCATGCAGCGCTGCTGAGGTGTCGCTCCTCATTCAGGAAAGGGGCCCCTTTTACACTGTCTGTTCCCGGTCCGATAGCCGCGTCAACCTTCAACGAGCTGGCATCAATCTTGAGGGTCCCTATTCGGGCGCCATCTGTGAAAGCAAAAAGAAGATATCGAGGCTGAGTACCCCAAAAGGAAATACACCAAACGCGGGTCCAAAGGATACACAGATCTTTATTCTACAACTGAACAGTTTCAAAGGACAAAGCAACAGATAGCTATCAGGCCCTTAGTACAACACAGTGAAATACCAGCCCTGTTCGGTGTTCAGTGAGTGGGACTGTACATCAGAATAGTCGCACCTTTTATACAATCCTAAACATGATGTACAACCCATTTGTAAGTTAATGAATCTCGGATGTAGGGTTCGTGCCGAGTTCACTTCTAATTTATGCATCTATACATTTACGGATTATCCTTAAAACATTCTCCAACAAGTTACACTAGCAACAGTGTGTCTTTGGATTTCATATTGAGCCTTCGTACGCATTTATACAATATAGGTAAACAAGTGTTCACATTAGATGCTCAAACAGTATTGTGCACGATATATGTTCATGGATTAGTTTTGTTGGTACAGGTAATCCTCTATACACAGGTCAACGAAGGACAAGGTCTCAGTACATGACCCTAACATTTGGCCTGCGGGCAGTTTACACATTAACTTGTACACAGAGGTCAAGACGGCCATGTTACATTCAAAACGACACTGTCCACCATCTTAGAACACAGGGTGACTTTAGAGTGGGAATCTAAAATATCGGATGAACCTAAAATGGCGGCTAAGACTGATCTAAGGTCAGGACCTTGAAGCTCGGATTTCCTCATAGAGCTACTTGGCCTAGGCCAATATATACATATATATATATATACTTACGATCTAGAGGGTACAATATGATTTCCCGTTCAACAGTTTCTGCATTGCTGCATGTGCTTCATTCTGCTCAGCAGTACATTCTTCATTCAGCTTAGCAGAACCTGCTTCTACAGTTTCATGCCTTTGTTCCTCCATATTTCTCCCGATTGTTTTGGACCATGGTCTTTTCCTTCTGTGCTTTGCTTTCATCCTGTTGAGACAAACAGAAGCATTTAGCTGCACAATATCTCTTCCTTATCCCACTATACTTAATCTAATCTACACCTGTTTTTCTAGACTATGGCACCAATTCTTACTACGTGCTTTATTTTTATCATATAGCTACAGTGTTTGCCTATTCCGAACATTTGTATCCACTCCACAATAATAGGGAAATGGTTACCCACCTTCAATTTGATTTCTGTGTTCTGCGGTAGTCTGAAGTGGCCATGCTTTTATCTATTTTCTACTCTCTTCAAACCTGATTGCACCTATCTTAGGAAAATGGCTACACACTTGAGTTTGGAGGTAGCCATGGTGCTATTTGCACCATGGCTCCCTCCAAACCAGGGCCCGGGTCTTGTCTGGCTGAATGGGGACTTACCGGGACATTCCGACCTATGGGGACCCGGTAAGTCCCCATTCAGTTGACCATTCCCCATTCCCATTTGAGCCCCCATAGGGCTCAATGGGAATGGGGAAGGCGCTAATAACGGGCCCGCAAATTGCGGTCCTGTTATTAGCTCCAAGGTCCCTTAACGGGACCCGCAGAGAACGGCTGGTCAGACCAGCCGTTCCTGCTGGGACCCGCTAAGGGACCTCGGAATAGGGCGGTAAGGGTTTACCGGCACCGGCATCATTACCCCACTGTGTCTCTATCTACCTCTTTATCTGTTACTTACCTGGATCCTCTTAATTTTAGCAATGATCAAGTGTGTGCCCACACCCTTGTAGTGTGGACCAGTACTTACCTCTTTTTTCCTTTTCTCCATATTTAAGGTCATGCAGACATTACGCTTGTTTTCATGCAGGATCCACGACTTTCATCTGTAACATAAACCAACATTGTTACAGGCACTCACAAAATTGTAATTTACTTACCTCAGTATTTCTCCTTAAATTGGCTTTGTACACAATATTCTTTGTCTGGTTAACCCAATTTTGGTCAACCATACCCCTTTTCTGGTTTTTCATATTCACTGGTGCTTTTTATTGCTCTGTGCCCTTTTTTTACTGTTGTTTAGGAATCCTCATTGGTACTATTTGTTTTCAATGTTTTGATTGTATTACCTATTTTATGCTCCTGGGTTTATTTCCTATCCCATTATTCCTTCATCCAATCATTCCTTCCTTCAATGTTTTCTTTTATTCATTTTCTATTTATTTATATATTTATTTACATCATTTATTTTTTCATCCAAATGTCTATAATTTTTTGACTGAGCTCCTTTACTCCTATGCAGTTTAAGGTAACTCAATTATTTTCATCTTTTTCCAATTCATTTTTCTGGACCTATGCCAAAAGGATCAAAGTCTACTTAAAGTTTTTGACACTTTTTCCACTCGCCTTTCATTTATGTTGGCTACTTGTTACATTTTTGCCATGTATACTAAAAAAGGTTTCCTTTCCTTTTAATGTGTGATGCCTTAAAGCAAGCACCACCTCATACTCCATTAAGCCCTATCTAGGTATACCGTCATCTGTGACGCTATTTAACCTACATTTTTTTATCTGAACCACTACTATCCTTCATGATTCTGTTTCTAGTTTTCACACCTTAATTATTTGCCTTGTTTCCTTACTTTATGGCTGTTTCTAATTACATGGAGGTCATCTGTCCCCTCCTTTTTGTTCATAAATATCTGTGGTCTAAGACTGAATTTATCGTATACTCTCATCACTTTTCCACTAGATCACACAGTCATCTATATTGCTGCTCTTTTGCCATAACAATAAAAACCTTTAGTCTCTACCAAAACAATCTCATCAGCCTTCTGCCTTGTTCATGCCTCTAGAAATATACCCATATTCAAATGGTGCATGTCTCAAAACAAAAACAAAAACACGTTTTTCTTGATTACCTAAACAACATAATTATGCGTAGGTCTTGTCACAATCCTTTCCTCAATCACTGGCATGTGCCTGTTGCAACTACACCAAAGCTAGCTATGACACACTTTCCTCCAAAACTGCTATTTTTTCTTTAAACAACACAACATTTATAATCTTAAAAAAGCCATCCTCAGCCTTTTAATATTTTAATATTGATTTACCAGTTTTCTGTCTTTTCTCTATGGACACACAGTCCCAATGTCTACCACTAGACCAAACATTGTTCTCTCTTTGTCATATTAATTCCTTGGCACTGTTAAACCTAGTGCCACTAATCATTCTGAATGCATCAGGTTACCTTATGAGGCTGTCCTACTGGGAACGGATGCATTCCTCTGTTTTTGCAAAGGCATTCCTTCTTTTTGAACTAACACCTTTTATTTCTATGGGTCTCATTACACGGTAGGCGGTAAGGGATTACCGGCACCGGTAAGGGCACCGGTGCCGGTAATCCCTTACCGCCCTACTACGAGGTCCCTTAGAGGGTCCCTCCCCTAATGCCTGGTTTTACCAGGCGTTATGGAAGGGACCCGCTAAGGGACTTCAGAGCTAATAACGGTACCACAAATTGTGGTACCGTTATTAGCTCCTTCCCCATTCCCATTGAGCCCTATGGGGGCTCAAATGGGAATGGGGAACGTTTCCTGGAATGGGGACTTACCGGGTCCTCCAAGGTGGGGATGACCCGGTATGTCCCTATTCTGGGAACACGGACCCAGAATCCGGTAAGGGGGTAGCCATGGCGCTAATAGCACCATGGCCACCGCCTACCATGTAATGAGGCCCTATGTGTCTTTATGCATTCTGTGTTTAAACATTGCTGAACCTGCATGTGAGCTTACTTACTTGTCCTCTGTAGTAAATTAATTTTGCATGCATGTACTTTATTTCCACAAAATGTAGCGTGTTCTTACTCAATTCGAACCCAAACCACTCATTGCGGGGTGTGGTTCTTTTTTATTAACATATTTGGAATAATGCATTTACTTTACCACCCTGCTATAATGACTACTGAGAGTCGTAGTACATGCTCCCACTGGTCTTTTCAATAACGTTGCATGCGGCACAGGAGTGCCACCCACTAGGAGGTCACCCCTACTTTTCCAACATTCTAGTTCTGCGCATACCATCAACGTCACATAGGCGGGGCCACTGTACATCATTACTTCCTGGTCTACAAGAGTTCTCTGGCGCGACAATCAGTGCCACTTAATTCAGCAGCCTGTGTCGACAAGCAAGACGGTAGGCATACATTTTGTCAATACCTCAACCATCTCCATTAATCGTGTGCTTTACCTCAGCGGCACCTGTATCTCTAAGTCTATTACCGTGATTGCTTCTCAAAGAACCGTCAGAGGAAAATCTTCCCCACTGCTATGATCTCTTCCTTTACCCTCGAGAGATTATCATAAAAGTTTCTCAAAATGCCAACAACCATGGACTTGCTCAGTTTCTGCCAGTGATCTCTGCTGCATGCGTGGCAGAATTCTCTTTTTTATGTCTGACTATTTGATCATCAGTTTTAACACAATCTCCTCATGGGCAGTAGCCCTTGGAGATACCATCCTACCCTCAGCTTTTCCTAACCAGAAAGAAACCCTGCATGTTCAATAAATTATGTCACAACATCATTCCAGCACCTTGATGCACCTGGGCTATGTGAGCGCTTTAAAAATGCAAAATAAATGAAATAACCAAATCTTATCATCGTGCTGTCAGCCCTCAGAATGACATATTCAGCGGCTGTCATCTCTAATTACAAGGGGAGTGACCCCTTATTACTGGGTCCAAGGACCCCCCTGTGGTGCTCACAAGACCCACCCTAGTATGAGTCTCTGCATGTGCACATTCATTATATCAGTTCCATTTGCATATGGCAACAAGAATATTTTCTCAATATAGTTTGAACATTTTTTAACTGGAGTCTTCTCTGTATTCCTTCTCTCATTCATCAAAGTCCTTCCTTGATTTGTCAGCTGTACACTAGGGGGCATGCTGTCCACTCTCTTGAAGATTGTTCATCCTGCACAAATCTTTGACTTCCACAAATGCATGCAACAATGTTCTAGCATACCTCATGTGCAATGCACGGGAGGGCTCCTAACCCGTCCATCCTGCATATTTTGATTGTCGTTCTGCATATTTTAGAACTCACCCCAGTTACTCTGAGAATTTCCCTAACTATTTTGGATGCCTCTATCCTTGAAGCCTCCCCCACCTTATGGTATTACTCACTGTGAATTCAATTTGCCTCTACTATTCCCATTGCCCTTCCAATGGTGTATTTTAACAATCCTTTTTGCATTTATTTAACTTTTTTCTCACCTTCCCAGCATTATTTTTCATGCAATTCTTTTCTTGCAGAAGCCTGCATTTAATGCACGATGGTCAACTGCATCTCTTAATCATGACCTTATTTCCATGCCCACTAATTCCTTGGGTATGTCATCATAAGTTCTGACAGCCTCTGGCATTTCTGATAGCTGCGTCATCTGGCGTGTCTGGACGTAGCGCTATAAACGCTTTCAAGACTACCACCCTTTAATTGTTTCACAGCGCTCCATTATGAGCGTTAATGCTTAAATATGTTGTCTTTGACCAACTGTCATTAGTTTTTGTCCCCACAGCTAGAAGATCTGTGCCATCTTCTGTACCTAATGTGCCTATTTCTGACACTTTTCCACATACATGAATCCACTTCTCAGCTCTAGAAGTCAAAAACTCAGGAGTTTGCACCTTAATTTACTCGTACTCATCTGGGATCAAGTTACATACTGTGATCTGGTTCGCCCTTTCTCTGGCAATAGAAACTATAAAGCTCCAAACTCATTCTAAATACAAAAATGCATTTAAATCTGACCATCCTCAAAAACACCCTTCAAAGTCACACTGTCAGGTTGCTCTGTCCTGACCTGTATAGTTAAGGCAGAACAAAACCTTTCACATTTTTAATATGCATTGGTGCACGCTTTTGACTCAAAAAACCTATCAGTGGTTCATTCACTTGTATGCGATTTGTAACTCTTCCCATTACTTTGTTTTTCCCAGCTGTGGCCTTCGCAAGCTGTTATGTTAAATTAATTAATTTTCACTTGCAATGCGTGAGTGCTGCATTCCTTATTCTCTTTTTAACTTGGCAAACTTCTTTTTTTCTCAAGGCCTCTCCATCATGTGGTAATACTGCATTCCTGTCGACTAATCTCCCTTTTTCTCCTTCGAGTTTTGCCTCAGCTTTTGCCTCTTGGCATAATAGAACATAATTGCTGTTTTTTATTCCTGCTTGCACACTACAAGTATCTCAATATTCCTGCATATTTATTTTTAACCTGTATTTTAATATTTTTCCAAATTTGTCATGTCTATCTCAAAAACGTTTGTCATATAATGTTTTTCTCATATATTACTGTCACTTCCCATAACTTATTTTACTGTGTTTGGTCCAAGTAGCATCTATTAGCACATTAACCTGCTTTTTACTGAATTCTACACATAAAAACACAATTTAAATCTCAACTACACCTCTCTGAAATAGTGTGCTCCTGGGCACCTTTTTTCTGACTTCATGTCGACAACACATTTTCCTCAAAGCCAAAAATGACATGCCTTTTTCCTTGATCACTTTTAATACATAACATCAAATAGCCTATCATGTTTAAAACACAACACACATATTTTCTAAACAAATGCTCCATCTATACACGTCAAAAACTCTCCCATTTTCTCAATTTAAAGATATCAATTATGCCACATCCTAATACAAACTGTCATTCTTTCCTTTGCAGTTCCGCGTGCACCCCTGCTTTATCTCATTTCCACTGTGTAGGTCATTAAAACCAATTCATTCCTTTAGCAATCGGATATCTTGGATTTTTGCCAAGCTACGAACTTCATAATTTTGAACCTTTTCTCTGCTCAAGAACTCCTGTAAATGGAATGCGATTCTATTTCATTCAAAGCCTATCAGATTCCTAAAGAGTATGACCTCATTGTTGTAAAGAATGTAATCATCTGACTGCTTTCAATTTTCTACTGCAGGGCTTTTCAAAAGTGCCTGCACATTTATCAATAGTAAATCCCCTGTTACTTTTACTCAAGAGCTGATTTGCATACTTGCAGCTCCCTATTTCATGGTTCTTATCTCTAATTGAAAAGAAACTTCAATGTGGTTTGTTGGACAATTTTTTGTTCTTTTTTTGTTGAAAACTCCACTTCCAGCCTTATCTTTTACCTACTCTATCTTCATCAAACTAAACGTTTTTTTTTATCGTATGGGGTGCATATCATAAATCGTTTTGCCTAGTTTCAACACATGTAATAATGAACCTATTATTTGCTGGATTCTAATTTTTTATAGAGGCTCAAAGAGAAGGAGTTTCTTCCTTGCTTTTTCTATTTATTTCACTAAGTTTTCTTTTTAGCAATATAAATACAACGTGAATCTGTTTACTTCGACCTATAGTATCTACTTATTTCAGAATGTTTTACAATTGATCACTTTTAATTCTTGGCTTAATGGCAGTTTTATAAATCAACTTTAAAATGCATTTACTTTCTCTCTAAGTCATAAAACGAATATACAGTGCACACATTGGGACATAAAACACAACACATAAACAAGACAACAACAAAACACACTTGGCCGGCCACATATACGTGCAGCTCACGATCTTCTCATAAGACTCGACTTACCCTCTAAAATCTGCTCCGAATGGAACTTAAGCTAATTCCTTTAACAATGTCTTTAATCACTGTCGTCTTCTATATGTCCCACGTAAAGGGGCTCTGAATTATGGCTTCTGATAGCTCTCTTTAAAGTCTAGGAACAGGGCATATCCTCATAACATGGCTCTACTCACGACAATTTTTTCTTATATATTGCTTGGCCACACTCAAGTCAATATCTTAATAACTCCTTAACGCTCAACGTCTTGAGTTAATCCCATTCTCTGTTACTTTTTCTAAATAACTTATATTACACTTAAAAACATTACTCTTTAAAAACAAAATACTTAGAGAGGTTCCCTACAATTGGTACATCTTGTGTTTGAAAAACTGTTAATAGATAATCTCAAAATATTTTTTCTTAGAGGGGTTCCCCTATGAGTGTTTTAAAGTTTTAAAACTTTAACTCAAAAATACATTTCTAAGAGTTATCTCTGAAGAGATTTTTAAAAATGGTCCCCCAAAATGGCCCAACGGGGGTACCCCAACATTTTCAAGTGGGGGTACCCCAATGATTTCTGGGGGGTACCCCAACATTTTCATGGTTAGGGCACCCCAAAATATGCAAGGGTGGTACCCCAATAATTTCCAGGGGGGTACCCCACCATTTTTAAGGGGGGGTACCTCAATAATTTCTTGGGGGGTTCCCCGATATTAGCCTCCTCAATCCACAGATGATAAGGCCCTCTGTCATGGTATCAAGCCTGCAAGACCATCAGATTTTTACTCATTTTTACATTTCTTGGAAATTTGCCAAAAATAAATAGTCCCCTTCACTAGCCTAGTGCCAAGGCCTTCTGCCATACTGTCATGCCTGCATGTCCTTTCTCTTCTACTGGCTAGGGCAGCTGCAGTCTGCCCTTCCCCCATCTGTCTTCCTAATCCATTCTTACCCCCCATCCAGGCAGAACAGTATAGCTTAACTCATCTTCCCTTGGTCCTTCAGTCCTGGAGACATTAGCGCAGGTCCTGGCTTGTCTTGCCAAATGTATTTGAGGTCCCAAAACCCCCCATATGCTGAGCCTTGGCATCCCTAGTGTCAGGAAGAGACACTGGAACAAACAGGGCACTCAGGCTTGGTTCAAGAAGACATCAGGCTTTATTTCTCCAGCAGGCTGGTACACTTCATACATCTTGGACATCTCTGGAACTCTGCGCTCAAGTTATAAAATGTCCCTCCTTTTATATTCTTTCTGGTTGGCTCAGCTCCCTGTCTATGATGCAGAACACTCTCATTGGTTCAGGCACTCCAAGACCAGCTCTTTCCTCCTCTAGAGTTGGTTGACTGAGCTGCCAATTCACAAAAGCTCCCATGTCATATCCACATCTGTTATTGATAAGATTGTGTGTGCTGTATTTAGCCTTTAAATGGGAACCCCACTCCATTCAGTTTAAGAGGGGGGTTTAGTAATTTCTCTTCACAGGTAACAATAAACATCTGTTATTATTGCCTAGATGCCCCTTTGGGGATGAACGTGCACTTTACAAATACACCCATTATGTTTGATATGATAGGTTATTTATAATGCACTTAATACCCAGAAGTTTCTAAGCGCAGACCCGGCGACTCTGTTGCTCTATGTCATTTTGCTTCCAAGGCAAGCGCGTTGCCCCTGAGCTATCCTCCCAAGACACGAAGTGACAGTGTGTGTGACAGTGACAATATGATGTCTAGGTGAGTGTGTGAGATTGGAAAGAGAGTGGTGGTTGAGCGAGATATGGAGAAGAGAAGAAAGGCAAAATGGGGTGTGAGTTGAGGGTGAAGCAGGAGGACAGCAACAGCTGGAAAAGAAGGAGGAGCAGTGGAAGGAAGGGAGGAAAGTGCAAGTGGAGGGCCACATGGACACCAGGCCAGTGGACAGGAGGTGGTGCAGTCCAGGGCCACAGAGCGGGAAAGAGGCCAGGTGCCATATCCAGGAAAGTGCGGTAGGCTTGTGGAAGGCCTGCACTGAGAAGCTTCCAGAACAGGCGCTTGAGTGGATGGGGTGTGGTGGGACGGCCAGAGTCTCACATTGTTTTCATCACAAGTGAAGGGATGCGCTCGTGCATGGCCTGCCTTGCACCAACATGAGCATGAGGCTTCCAATTCTTAAAGGGCATTTAAATGTGAGCATCATCGATGCACAAATGCAAATGCCCTTAATCACCTGAAGTAAGCATCAGTGCAGCCCACACGTGTTTTGCACACGTTAGACCGTATACCATATTCACAAATAGGACAAAGACATGTATGTCGCTGCTGTCCCACTTCAAAAGAAATGCATGACAGGGACGAAGAGGCGCCGTGGGATGCACAATGTGTATCCGGGTCATTTCTGACTATCCTGTGCACTTCTTTTGCAGCTGCTGTTCCACTCGCCTTTCCACCCTCCCAAAAAGGGATTCAAATGCTTTTTTAGTTCAAAAAAATGTCACAATGACGTGTCCTTTGCACGTGGGTGCTGGGTCCCTGCAATACATGAAAGATGTATACATATGGGGTGTTCCTGTCCTCTCTGATTTCGTGCTGCAGTATTTTAAAGCAGTATATTCCTTTAAACCTTTCACAGGCACCCATGGATTAGCGCTAAATCCTAATCATGTGGTGATGAAACAACCATTAACAATGTTAGGTTTTTATATGGTAGCCTCTTTATTATTTGCGTGGCTAGTCACGCAAATAATAAAGGATAAATAGGATTTAGCGCTAATCCATGGGTGCCTGTGAAAGGTTTAAAGGAATATACTGCTTTAAAATACTGCAGCACGAAATCAGAGAGGACAGGAACACCCCATGTGTATACATTTGATTTTCCAGCCCATTAGTTCCTGCCCGGTTGTAGGGCTGTCCCTCCAGTTACAGATACATGAAAGATGGACATGCAGAACAGGCACCTATGTATGCAAGGGGACTGGTCATCATATTTGATGGACTGCTATACAGCACCCCTGAAATGTGCAGACCCCCTGAAAGAATAATGCCACCTGCGTGTTTAACAAACTACCTCTGCTAATTCTTTATTTACAGCAGTTTTTGAGAGTCTGCCCCCATATCGCTTTCTGGTTGCTGAAGTGCGTTAGGGGCGTTGTAGATGAAAATCTATGTGCGTTGCCCCAAGTGGGGCAATTTAGCACAAGAGACCCCCTAGGGCAATGCTCCTCTTGAGATCATCCAACCCCTGAGTGTGACAAATCAACTTCCGGGGCATCAATGGTCCATGAATGGGTATCGGTTTCTAAACCACCCCACAACTATAAACCTCCTTGTCCACTTTTGGTAACGTGGATTGAACGGCAGGCTTATCTCTGCAAGGTCGTGGATCGTTTATTAGTTGCAACACAGTGAAAATACAATTATTACCCAATGATAAAAGGGACTGTCGGTTATATGTGATTTTACCTACCTAAATTACAGAGTGGTAAAGTTTATCATGGCCATTATATCGAAAAACACTGAATTCTTTTTTTTATTTGGGGAGGGAGGGATCTTGCTTCCCTCTTGGAAATCCTGGCATTTCTTCACTGGCAGAAGCTGTAAGGCAGACTGTACTGTCGGCCAGAGTCCCATCCATCTTCCTGTGTCTCTGGTTAATTGAGCTCTATGTGGCTCCTTATCAAAGTGCAGGTCTCCGTTGAGGTTTGTGGCGAGAACAGACTTTCTTTCTCCATCAAATCTCATACTTCCTCCCTCTGAAAGGGGGGATCCCCATTCAGGGGTTACCTACTGTAAACAGTTGTCCCAGACATGACATGCACTGCTCTTCATACAGAGGGATGGGAGCTAGCTTCAAGTTGTCACATTGCATATCAAAAAGGTGTTGGTTTCTTGTCCCTTTTTGTTAGTTCTGTGATCAGGCCACTCACAAGCCTGTTTCAATTAACTCTCATCAGTATGGGCTGCCAATACCAGAACTTTGAGAATATACAGGGCGGATCCATGGAGCTTTTGATATTTAATTAGGCTGGCCATGGCAGGAGGAAGGTGTTGCCTTCCCCCTATCTGAGATGCTTTGATGTAACTGTGGCTGTCACATTCCAGCTGAACATGACAGTGGGAATGCGCCTGTAGGTTGTTTCCACCCAGAGTACAGGTGACTTGTGTTTGTTGTGCAGAGAGCATAGGAAAATGTGTGTGGTTTAGCCCCACACATTTTCCGAGGTTGATCTCCCATTATTCAATTTCTTTAAAAAATATCAAAAAATCCCAGGCGTGCGCCCACTCCCTGTGTGTGGATGGTCAAATTCCTCACACTGAGGACACGAGGAATCCAACTATCACCTGCTCTCATCGTCTGAGGAAATTACATTGACAAGGTCAGTGGTCAAGGTGAGAGGCAACGGTCGGAACTCTGTTGTACTACTTTTATTTTTTATTGTTAACAGCTCCATTACTTTTTGCAACCATTTTCACCATTCCGGGACTGTTATTTTTGAAGTTAAAGCACACTTCTCCAATTAACCACTAGAAATCAGTTAGAGATAAACTGAAATCTGTTTAAACTCAATTGGCCATCATCCGGCATGACTGCAACCCTTGAAAAATGTGATGCATGTTGCTCCCTTCCTTTCTCCTCTGTCCCCCGCCTGAGTGACAGTTCTACTACTTTTTTGGTACACTCCTATCAATGGACAAGGCACAGATATTGAGCAACAACCATGGCCCAGATCGACTGGACCCCACCTACGACAGAAGTGCATTGGAGAGTGGGCAAGACGATAAGTGTTTCAGATGCGCAACTCGACTCTCACAGCCTCGCTGGACTTCGCGAGCAACCCAAAATGTGTCCGGTCCTCCATCTTGATTTTGGCATCTCCAGGTATGCGTATAGCTGTGTGCACTTCCAGAGCAGACAACGAGCGCTCAACCCATGATCTATAGAGTCTGCTAATTGTGGGTAGCATTGCACATCTGTAAAGAATGGACCCACAGCATCATATCTCATTCTTCTAATGGCCCCGATTATGGTGGGCGTGGTCTCATTGTGATGACTCCTTCGAGCGAGATGTGGCAGAATCCAGTGGAACCTAATGCAGCCCCCACAGATCTCACATTAGGTGGTGGGTAGCGGGGACTGGCCCCCTCAGTGAGCCCCACACTAGCAGATTACCAGAGTATACAAATTCACTCAGAGCGTATTGGTGGGTTGTAGGTTTAGTCCAAGCATATTGTATGGCTTACTGAGATTCTGAACATATTTCAAGTCACATTGTCCATACTTGTCTTCTGAGTGTATTTTATACATGCTATAATTGCATTCATGTATGGGTATAGTTTGGGTCTTGTGTGTGGCCTGTTTGTGTGGTGTGAGCCTGTGTATGCATATACAATGTGCATGGTTTTGCAGACCTATATTCCTTGTGGAGTGTCTGTGTGTATGCAGATTTTAAGTGCATGGTCTATTTTAGCGAATATTCAGAGTAAAGCATATGTTGAAACATGGCGACTTATATTCTGAGTGCATGGTGTGTGTGAGCGCATATTCAGGACCTATGGCCTCTTTACAGGTTGACCCGTGTAGAATTAACGTGCCAGTATTAACGTGCACCGGGATGTTTCCTCTCCAGCCAACTGCAAGTTTGCCATGGGGTGGAGGAATCACTTCCAGCTAAGAGCTGGAGGTAATCCGTCACCCTACCAGTAATGCCGGTATTACAGGCCCGGTAATACCAGCAAAGTCCCCATGAAGGCCTGGGGGACTCTATGGAATGGGGACTAACGCCACATACCGGCACTCGTAATCCAGCAGTAATACCGCCAGACCGAGTGCTGGTAACGGTAACTCCATTTGCCCTTATCCTGGCGGGTTTAACTCCAAGATACCCGCAAGGTTGTAATGAGCCTGCTAGTGTTGTTTTATGTGTGTTAGGGGCATAGATGTGCATACAGGGAGATTGGTGTGTGTGAGTGTCGTGTTTGCACGTGCCTAGTGTGTGTGTGGTTAGGTGGCTCACATTCAGAGCATGTTGTTTTATGACATCCAGAATCCCTATTTGGAAGCGCCCCTGGAAGCAGTAACCAGAATCCACACACCCAGAATCCACACTCTGACTCTTTCTCTCCTCTTTCCCTTTGATGTGGGCTGCAGTTTCTGACGGCACGTGAAGACCGTAGCCAGGTGCAGGGTCGTGATTTGCAGCCGCTGCGTGCGTTCCTATTTTCTCGCCTCGTTGATCTGTTCTGCTAGTAGTGGGCTGACGTGGATTGCAGTAAATGATAGATTTGCAAGGGACTTCCATACCCTCAAAATGATGTGTTCTCATTCCGAACCAACTGCACAGTGTTTTACCTTCTCTTTAGGGCCTCATTACGACCCAGGCGGTAAGTTACCGCCTGGGCCATGACTTTACCACCATGGCGTAAACTACGTTTACGCCATGGTGGTTGGCGGACTTACCGCCCCATTCCGACCTTGGCGGGGCGGTAAGTCCCCAATCCCCATTTACCCTTCCCCATTCCCATTTTTTCCCCATAGGGTATAATGGGAGTGGGGAAGGCGTTAATTACGCCACCGTAAATTACGGTGGCGTAATTAACTCCATGGTCCCTTAGCGCCATGGATTTTAACACCTGCTAAAAGCAGGTGTTAAAAGCGCCATGGCGCTAAGGGAACTCGTACTCAGGCGGTAAGGGTCGGCGCTGTTAACGCTGCCGTTAACCCCTTACCGCCTGGGTCGTTCTCTTTGATCTGCTCAGCTGGCGGTGTTGCTGAAATGGAAAAAGGATTGTGCAGGCATAAATGAGATGAAATTGTGTATTTTTATATGACTTCTTATCCTCAAACGTATTTTGCTAATCTTTAGATCTTACACTGTCCCAAATGATGATACGTTTTGCAAAACTGAAATGGCAACATCTTGCTCTTTGCGCATCGATTTTGCAGAATGCGCCAGTTCCAGGTAAGACCTTAAACATTGAAGCAGGCCGTTTTGAGATTAACATCCTGAAAGCGTGTTCTCTCACCATAGTCATTATTGGGCCTCATTACAACTCAGGCGGTAAGGGGTTTACGGCAGCGTTAACAGCGCCGACCCTTACCGCCTGATTCCGAGGTCCCCTAGCGCCATGGTGCTTTTAACAGCTGCTTTTAGCAGGTGTTAAAATCCATGGCGCTAAGGGACCATGGAGTTAATTACGCCACCGTAATTTACGGTGGCGTAATTAACGCCTTCCCCACTCCCATTATGCCCTATGGGGCAAAAATGGGAATGGGGAAGGGTAAATGGGGATTGGGGACTTACCGCCCCGCCAAGGTCGGAATGGGGCGGTAAGTCCACCAACCACCATGGCGTAAACGTAGTTTACGCCATGGTGGTAAAGTCACGGCCCAGGCGGTAACTTACCGCCTGGGTCGTAATGATAGTATGAATGTGAGAAACCTATGCACGAAATGTATTTAAAGCAAGTGTTGTGAAGTAGTGGTATAATCTGAGTTAAACTTTAATTTGTACTCTGATGTACATTGTAAAAAAAACAAAAATGAAATTGCATTCTTATATCACGCTTAATGCCAGAGTCCAGCCTCTAAGCAAAGGACCGGGATTCAAACTTGTGCTGCTTTGCGTTGTGTTGCTTCCAAGACCAGCGCGTTGCGCCCCAGCTATCTTCCCGGCCCGTTAGGTAAATTCTTTATTATCAGTGAGTTTTTTGCAGTGGTGCAGTGTGCGTTACAGTTTAATTTGTACTGTTATGTACTTTGTATTCGGTAAGTACTTCCTATGCACTGAATGTTTCCCGCTGTGCAGTGTGAAGTATGATTCCATGAGTAGCATAATGGATTTTATTTATATTAGTGAAATGTAGAATTTTTAAGGTGTGTTTTCACTTTACCGTTTGCACTTGCACTATGTGAAAACGTCCCCTTTGCACAGGAAGTATCATATTTTTTTGTTGTAATCAATATTTTTCTCAGTGATGGCCTCCTTTTTATATGGCTATTGTGCTCAATTGTATCATGCCATGCCATTCTGACTGAATGTATTATTGTTTGTCATTATGTGGGCTTGCATGCAATGTCTTAAGTGTTCAATTATTGCGCTTAATAGTGTTGTACACATGTAATGCCAAGTGTATTCCTTGACTTGTATTGCTTTGATCATATAGTCTTGAATTGAATGCATGAAGTGGATTGTTTTGACTATATTGTTCTGTGTGTTTTGTTTTAAGAGTTCTCTTGTTGGCCCCTGTGTGCTCATGGTGTGGGCTTGCATCCAGTGCCTGTTGTGTATGACTGTTGTGCTGAAATGTCTTCTGCAAATGCTATTCCAATTGTAATATTTTGAGTCTATTAGTTTAAGTATATTTTGTAATTTTGGATTTGTATCAATCGTACCTGCTGGGAGGACCACACAGGAAACCTCTATCTGAGCGCAGATGATACTACAAAGGATCCAAGAAAAAGACTCATTGAAAATGAAAAGTTGTTAATTGTTTTCTAAATTTTATAATGGAATTGATGTTGCGGAAGTCCAATGGAAGCAGGTTCCACAACTTTGGGAGTGCAACTGCAAAATCACCTATCACCACGAGAGTGGAATCGAGAACGGGGCACCACCAAACGATTCTTGTCCATAGATCGAATGGAATGGATTGGACGGTATTGAAAAATGTTCATACATAGATAAGGAGGAGCCAGACCATGCAAGCACTTGAACACAAATTAACAAGGGGGGTCCTGGGAGTCCCTCTGCCAGATATTAGTCCTGGTTACGAGAGACTTACCCAGAGTCTTTAGCTCACTATCTTTCACAGAGAAGAAATATCCCAAACATATCAGTCTTTGTCCTGCCCTGGGGCAGTCCAGCACCGAAATGCTAGGCAATTCTCCTCTGAACAAGAGTACCAACAGCATCCCCAGACACGTGTTTCAGTCTAGTTGGACCTCATCAGCAGGGAGGAGCTGTGCCTCTCTAAGAGTAGTGGGCAAGGGGTCCACGTCTGGATTCCGCTAGTAACTTAGGGTGAGACCCAAAGTTACTTGAATATGCAAATTAACAAGGGGGGTCCTGGGAGTCCCTCTGCCAGACATTAGTCCTGGTTACGAGAGACTTACCCAGAGTCTTTAGCTCACTATCTTTCACAGAGAAGAAATATCCCAAACATGCTAGGCAATTCTCCTCTGAACAAGAGTACCAACAGCATCCCCAGACATGTGTTTCAGTCAGGTTGGACCTCATCAGTAGCGAGGAGCTGTGTCTCTCTAAGAATAGTGAGCAAGGGGTCCACGTCTGGATTCCCATAGTGACTTAGGGTAAGACCCAAAGTTACTTGAATATGCAAATTAACAAGGGGGGTCCTGGGAGTCCCTCTGCCAGACATTAGTCCTGGTTACGAGAGACTTACCCAGAGTCTTTAGCTCACTATCTTTCACAGAGAAGAAATATCCCAAACATATCAGTCTTTGTCCTGCCCTGGGGCAGTCCAGCACCGAAATGCTAGGCAATTCTCCTCTGAACAAGAGTACCAACAGCATCCCCAGACACGTGTTTCAGTCTGGTTGGACCTCATCAGCAGGGAGGAGCTGTGCCTCTCTAAGAGTAGTGGGCAAGGGGTCCACGTCTGGATTCCGCTAGTAACTTAGGGTGAGACCCAAAGTTACTTGAATATGCAAATTAACAAGGGGGGTCCTGGGAGTCCCTCTGCCAGACATTAGTCCTGGTTACGAGAGACTTACCCAGAGTCTTTAGCTCACTATCTTTCACAGAGAAGAAATATCCCAAACATGCTAGGCAATTCTCCTCTGAACAAGAGTACCAACAGCATCCCCAGACATGTGTTTCAGTCAGGTTGGACCTCATCAGTTGTCATACCGCCGAGTTCCTGGCGTCTATGGAGCCGCTGGCGACGCGGAACCTAGCTTCGTTCGCTTCGGCCACGCCCCCTGTTTCCTGGTTCCCTTTTTCTGATTCTGATTGGCTAGACGCTCCGCGGCCCGGTGTTTTAACCAGCCACTTCCGGGTCACGGACGCGTTGCAACGCTTCCGGTTTCGTCCGTAGGCTGAGTTGCTTGCTACCTGTGGCTTTCGTGCTGCTCTCTCGCTTGCTGCTGGTCGGGTCCTCGTACCCTGTCTGAACCTTTCTGTTATTCTTTCCGCTGGACCTGTCTGCCTTTCCCTTTCTCTATTGGTTCGCAGTAATTCTCCCTTGCCCTCCTTCCATCTTGCTTCCCCTCCCACCTTCCCATCTTCACTTACCGCTTTTTTCCTTTTCCTGTCTGTTACTCTCTCCGCTCTTCCTTCGCCTACCTTCAGTATTGCTTCTGTGACCTCCCGTGTACCAGACTCCGGCCTGTTCCCCTGGACTGCCTTTGCTTGCTGCATTAGTACTTCCTCACTTAGCCTGTGTACCAGTTCCTCGGACCTCTTTATGGACTGCCTGTGTTTCTGAGTCTTCACTCCACGTGTTGTCTCCAGCCACTTCTACCAGATCTTACCTTATAAGTACTCCTGGTTCCACGTCTACAAGACACCCAACGATACTACAGGGGTTTTTTGTGCCTAAGGCTTTTTCCCCTCTTGGTCGATCCCGGGGGTGGGCCCCCTGGTCTCCCTTCTTGGGGAGCACGGTGGCTTCCTTCCGGGGTCGTCCCTATCTTCATAAAAAAAAGGTGTCTACTCGAAGAAAAGAAAAGAAGGGTTCTTGGAAGGAAGAAGAAGGTGAGGAGTCGGGGGAGGGGGAGATTTCAGAAGCTACACTTTCGGACGAAGATATCACCGACCCCGGTGACAGTTTGCAACGCCAAAAAGAGATGGCCACCCCACAGCAGGTACAAGAACTCGTAGCCGCTGTACAAAGTCTAAGTCTAGAGATGCAGAACCTTAAGACTGCTAACGCCACCCTTCAACAGCGTATGACGGACAGAGAAAGACCTTTAGCCGATTTACCTCCACTTCCCCTAGTATCAGGGAAGTTCGATGGATCCCCAAAGAAGGTTAAAGAATTTCTGGACGCATGCAATCTTCATTTTACCTTTCGCCCTCAGACCTTCGCCTCAGATCACGCCAAGGTGGGGTTTATGATCACCCACATGATCGGAAATGCCCTGGCTTGGGCTACCCCTCTAGTAAACCAGTCAGACCCGGTTTTACAGGACTACGATGCCTTTAAGGCCCTGATTCAACAAACCTTTTTGCGAACAGAGAGTACATACTTGGCCTCGGAGGACCTCCTTGACATCCGTCAAGGGAATTCTGATTTACTGACATACATCACCACTTTCAAACAGGTGGCTGCAGAGGCAGGTTGGCAGGAACAGGCTCAGTATGCCATATTTCGGCGAGGTTTAAGGGAGGAATTGAAGGACGAACTTGCCCGAATAGAAAGACCGGTGTCTTTCGCCGAACTTCTGACAGCTACCCTCCGAATTGACTTCAGGATGACGGAAAGACGTCAAGAAAAGAGGAAGATCAGGCTAAGCATACCCCCTCCCGTGGAGACTCCTTCACCAGCATCTATACCCTTCCAACGGACAACTAAAGAAGAACCCATGCAGATTGGAACCACCAGAGCCCCACTGACACCGGAAGAAAGGAAACGGCGCAGGGAGGGTTCCTTGTGCATGTACTGTGGATCTTCATTTCATTTATTAAGAGATTGTCCGGAAGTACCACCCAGAAGATCGGGAAACGCTCGCCCTCGGTAAACATTGGGACGCATTACCGAGGGGCTGCTTTTAGTCCCTACGCACCACTTTCTGTATCCTCTACAGAAACATCTGAGGACTCCCGGTTGATGGTGCTCACAGTTTCTCTCAGAGTAGGCCCCAAAGAAGTAACCGCTTTAGCACTACTCGACTGTGGAGCAGCAGGAAACTTCATGGATACCCATTGGGCAGAACGACATGGAGTCAAGAGGATAGCCAAAAACGAAGATCAAAAGGTGGAAGGAGTTGATGGCGAACCTTTGAGCTCGGGTTTGATCACTCATACCACTAAAGCACTTACTTTATCCATCCAACAACACACCGAAAGTATCACATTCGATATTATCAGAGCTGCTCACTTCCCTCTTATCCTGGGTATCTGTTGGTTACGCAGACACAACCCCTGTATTGACTGGTCTAGAAACCTACTTAGCTTTCAGTCCTCACTATGCAAATCGGAATGTTTGCCAGAACCAAGATTCGAGACCGTCAAGACCACTAATAGCTGCGAAGTCAAAACGGTGCACTGTCTTCCCCACTACCTAAAGGAGTTCAATGAAGTGGCAACTGAAAAGATACCTGTAGAGCTCCCTCCTCACCGGCCTGAAGACTGTTGCATCGATCTCACCCCAGGTGCATTGGTACCCTTCGGTAGGATGTTTCCACTACCATTAGAAGAAAAACAATACCTCCGAAAGTACCTGGACAGCAACATGGAGAACGGGCTAATTAGGCCTTCCAAGTCCCCTGCAGGGGCATCACTGTTCTTCATCTCAAAAAAGGATTCTAAGGAGTTGAGGCCGTGTATAGACTATCGCGGCCTAAACAAGGTTACCATAAAGGACCGGTATCCTATGCCATTGATAACCGATATCCTACAAGCTGTACAGGATGCTACCATCTTTACCAAACTCGACCTGAGGAATGCGTATCACTTACTCCGGGTGCAGAAAGGAGATGAATGGAAGACAGCATTCCGGACTCCTTTCGGACTTTTTGAATACCAGGTAATGCCGTTCGGATTGGTAAATGCCCCGTCGGTATTCCAACGATTTATGGACAGACTATTCTCAGATCTCCTGTGCCAAACCACATTGGTTTATTTAGATGACATACTGATATACTCTCGTACACCTGAAGACCATGTGGAACATGTTAGGGAAGTATTCAGAAGACTACAGAGAAACCAGTTGTCGGTTAAACTCACCAAATGTGTGTTTTCAGCCTCCTCCATTCCTTATTTAGGATACATTCTGTCAGACCACGGAATCTCCATGGATCCTAATAAGGTGTCTTCCATCCTTGAATGGCCCTCACCCACCTCAGTCAAAGAGATACAAAAATTCCTGGGGTTAGCAAACTTCTACCGGAGATTCATCCCAAATTTCTCTCAAAAGATATTACCCATCACCTCGCTCTTAAAGAAATCTGCAACTCCATTTAAATGGACAACGGAGGCAGAAGACAGCTTTGGTACTCTTAAAGAAGCCTTCTGTTCAGCACCCATTTTACAACAACCAAACCAACATCTACCCTTCATTCTAGAGACGGACGCTTCTTCAGCCGCAATAGGGGCTGTGCTTCTTCAAGAAATCCAGGGTACAGAACATCCGGTGGCTTATTTCTCGAAGACCCTAAACTCCAGCCAAAGGAACTACTCGGTTATTGAGCGAGAACTTCTAGCCATGAAAGCGGCCTGTGTAGAATGGCGTCATCTACTTCAAGGAGGAAGGTTCCCGTTCACCATAAGGACTGATCATAAGAACTTACAGGTTCTCAAACAGTTCGAGTGTTACAATACTCGACAGGCCCGATGGGCTCACTTCTTCGCCCAATTCGAATTCAGCATAACTTACATCCCGGGAAAAAATAATGTTGTAGCCGACTCTCTTTCCCGCCGGTGTGATTACCTGTCAGAGTCAGAGACGAATCTTGAACGGATGTTTCCCCAGTCCAGGACTATCGGAATAATTTCTAAATTCCTTCAACAGGTACAGGAGGATTCTGGAGGTCGTTTTGAAATTGAAAAACACTCTAAAGATCTGGCCTATGAAATCAGGAACGGTCTTTACCTAGTAGGAGGAAAACTTTATCTACCCACTCCGGCTTTTCGTAAAACCGCACTTGTCTGGTGTCATGACTCTAAACTAGGAGGACACAGGGGTGTGGCTGGTACTCATGACTATCTTCAAAGACATTTCTATTGGCCTACAATGAGAAAGGATGTAGAGCAGTACGTTCAGTCATGCATCATCTGTCTGAGGAGTAAATCATCCCGAAAAAGACCAATTGGTCTACTGGAACCTAATGCTGTACCCAAGGGTCCCTGGAGCACAATTTCAACTGATTTCATAGTGGATTTACCTCCGTCTGAAGGATGCACCTGTGTCATGGTAGTAGTGGATTCATTTACCAAATTGGCTCACTTCTCCCCATTACCTGGCGTCCCTACGGCAGCCAAGATGGCGGAAGTGTTTCTCCAAGACATATTCCGGTTACACGGTCTACCTAACAAGATTATTTCAGACCGGGGTAGTCAGTACACCTCCCAGTTCTGGAAGGCCCTGTGTAGCAGACTAGGTATTGAAAGAGCTCTCACCTCTGGATTCCATCCACAATCCAATGGGCAAACTGAACGCTTGAACGGAACCCTGGAGCAGTACTTAAGATGCTTTATCAACAACCAACAAGACAACTGGTGCACACTACTCCCTCTAGCTGAATTCTCTTATAATAACTCCACACATGCAGCTCTGGGGTTCAGCCCTTTTTTTGGTACTTATGGTTTTCACCCTCGCTCCATTCTTCCTGTCTCGGGCCTTTCTACTAACGTACCTTCAGTAGATTCTTCACTCTCCCTCCTTAGAGAGACACACAAGAAGGTAGAAGAAGGCCTTAAGTCAGCCCAAGCCCGATATTGCATTCAAGCCAATAAACATCGTAGACCTGTACCAGGATGGGATGTGGGTACCCAAGTTATGCTCTCCACTAGATATTTACCTCATTGGGTACATCCCTCCAAGTTATCTCCAAAATATCTAGGGCCATATGAGATCATACAGAAAATCAATCCTGTGGCTTTTCGCCTAAGACTACCCAATAACCTAAAAAGGGTACACCCTGTTTTCCATGCTTCCCAACTTAAGTCATTTCATGCTGATACATGGGCACGACAGGTTAGACAGACTCCTATTCCCCAGGGTTCCACTCGAGCTGAATATGAGGTCGCCCAACTCTGTGACTCCAGGTATCATAAGGGCAGGCTGGAATATTTGGTTAAGTGGAAGGGCTACCCTTCTTCGGAAAACTCTTGGGAACCCATCACACACATTAATGCTCCTGTCCTACTTCGCAAATACCACTTTTTCCATCCAGGGAAACCCGGAGGAGGAGCGTATAGGAGGGGGCATACTGTCATACCGCCGAGTTCCTGGCGTCTATGGAGCCGCTGGCGACGCGGAACCTAGCTTCGTTCGCTTCGGCCACGCCCCCTGTTTCCTGGTTCCCTTTTTCTGATTCTGATTGGCTAGACGCTCCGCGGCCCGGTGTTTTAACCAGCCACTTCCGGGTCACGGACGCGTTGCAACGCTTCCGGTTTCGTCCGTAGGCTGAGTTGCTTGCTACCTGTGGCTTTCGTGCTGCTCTCTCGCTTGCTGCTGGTCGGGTCCTCGTACCCTGTCTGAATCTTTCTGTTATTCTTTCCGCTGGACCTGTCTGCCTTTCCCTTTCTCTATTGGTTCGCAGTAATTCTCCCTTGCCCTCCTTCCATCTTGCTTCCCCTCCCACCTTCCCATCTTCACTTACCGCTTTTTTCCTTTTCCTGTCTGTTACTCTCTCCGCTCTTCCTTCGCCTACCTTCAGTATTGCTTCTGTGACCTCCCGTGTACCAGACTCCGGCCTGTTCCCCTGGACTGCCTTTGCTTGCTGCATTAGTACTTCCTCACTTAGCCTGTGTACCAGTTCCTCGGACCTCTTAATGGACTGCCTGTGTTTCTGAGTCTTCACTCCACGTGTTGTCTCCAGCCACTTCTACCAGATCTTACCTTATAAGTACTCCTGGTTCCACGTCTACAAGACACCCAACGATACTACAGGGGTTTTTTGTGCCTAAGGCTTTTTCCCCTCTTGGTCGATCCCGGGGGTGGGCCCCCTGGTCTCCCTTCTTGGGGAGCACGGTGGCTTCCTTCCGGGGTCGTCCCTATCTTCATAAAAAAAAGGTGTCTACTCGAAGAAAAGAAAAGAAGGGTTCTTGGAAGGAAGAAGAAGGTGAGGAGTCGGGGGAGGGGGAGATTTCAGAAGCTACACTTTCGGACGAAGATATCACCGACCCCGGTGACATCAGTAGGGAGGAGCTGTGTCTCTCTAAGAATAGTGAGCAAGGGGTCCACGTCTGGATTCCCCTAGTGACTTAGGGTAAGACCCAAAGTTACTTGAATATGCAAATTAACAAGGGGGGTCCTGGGAGTCCCTCTGCCAGACATTAGTCCTGGTTACGAGAGACTTACCCAGAGTCTTTAGCTCACTATCTTCCGCAGAGAAGAAATATCCCAAACATATCAGTCTTTGGGGGTCATTACAACCCAGGCGCTAATTGCGCCAACTTTACCACCATGGTGTAAACTACGTTTACACCATGGTGGATGGCGGATTTACCGCCCCATTCCAAGGTGAGTGGGGCGGTAAATCCCCATTTCCCATTTTCCCTTCCCCATTCCCATTTCTGCCCCATAGGGCATAATGGGAGTGGGGAAGGCGTAATTACGCCACCGTAAATTACGGTGGCGTAATTAGCATCATGGCAGGTTAGCGCCATGGATTTTAACGGCTGCTAAAAGCAGCCGTTAAAATCCGAATAGGCGTTAAGGGTTAACGACGGCGTTAACCCTTAACGCCTGGGTCGTAATGAGGCCCCTTGTCCTGCCCTGGGGCAGTCCATCACCGAAATGCTAGGCAATTCTCCTCTGAACAAGAGTACCAACAGCAACCCCAGACACCTGTTTCAGTCTGGTTAGACCTCATCAGTAGGGAGGAGCTGTGCCTCTCTAAGAGTAGTGAGCAAGGGTTCCACGTCTGGATTCCCCTAGAAATTAGGGTGAGACCCAAAGTTACTTGAATATGCAAATTAACAAGGGGGGTCCTGGGAGTCCCTCTGCCAGGCATTAGTCATGGTTACGAGAGAATTACCCAGAGTCTTTAGCTCACTATCTTTCACAAAGAAGAAATATCCCAAACATATCAGTCTTTGTCCTGCCCTGGGGAAGTCCAGCACCGAAATGCTAAGCAATTCTCCTCTGAACAAGAGTACCAACAGCATCCCTGACACGTGTTTCAGTCTGGTTGGACCTCGATAGTAGGGAGGAGCTGTGCTTCTCTAAGAGTAGTGAGCAAGGGGTCCACGTCTGGATTCCCCTAGTAACTTAGGGTGAGACCCAAAGTTACTTGAATATGCAAATTAACAAGGGGGTTCCAGGGAGTCCCTCTGCCAGACATTAGTCCTTTACAAGCACTTGAACACAAGGCAGAGCAGTTCAATGAAATGCTCTGCAGGATCGGTAGCCGGTGGAGTTGTCTATGTTAGGTGGAAAACTTGGCAAGTTTCAAAATTAAACACAGAACAGCGTTTTGTACAGATTGCATTTTGTAAGAGGTTCTTAGCAATACCCGTGTGGAGATTGCTTACACATTCATGGTAGGCGGTTTATAAATGCCCAACCACTGAGCATGAAACACAACAGGAATCTTTCTTAGTAGTCATAACCTATAAAAAGATACTGTAACAACTTCATTAATCTCCACAGCAAGAGACCGAAGATTTGTAACTTTGCTGGAATAGGAAATGGGGACATCCAGACGGACCAGGGCGGGGGAGGAGGCGGAAATCTCTGTGGATCTTTAAAATGGTGGGAAGGGCCTATGTATTGTTTTGTGGGAGAGTTTTCAGAATGAGGATTCCCCCTGCTAATAGCGCAGGGAGCTCTTGATTCTATTAAAGACAAGGAGGCAAGCATTAAGCTTTATCTTCTCTTTATTCTACTCTCCAGCAGTTTCAACAAATAACGTAAATTTTAACTGTCTTCTTGTAAAATACATTTTCTTTAACAAAAACTTCAAGTCCTATCATTCCTTGTAGTCCCTTTAGTCTTTTAGCCATGTGACCTAGTCCTTCCTCTTCCCCTGTTCCTCCTCTTCTTTGACTGCTTCGAACTGCAATCTTCTCTCCACTGAATAGCCAACCGGGCCAACTTCAATTCTGAACTTCCTGCTTTATGCCAGATCGGCCTTTCGCATTTCAACTTGCAGACTCGCTCCAAACAACTTGTTCCTCTCTCTAATGATTTCAGCTGTTCTTTTGCTCATCTCTTAGTGTCAGAAATAACAATAGCAACATGTTAGGGTGGGGAATACACACCCTATTCTGGAAGGAAAATATCATGTCAGTCATATGCAATACATCACTTTAATCAGTTTATTATTGCTTCATATTCTTTGTGTGTCTGGGTCGGGAATTTAATGCTCGCCTCCTTGTCTTTAATAGAATCAAGAGCTCCCTGCGCTACTAGCAGGGGTAATCTTCATTCTGTGTCAAGACGGAGGCGAGCTTTAAGCTTGTTCAAAGCTTCTTACTACTGCTTCTGCCATTGTGTTAATTGGTCAAAAATAAAACGTTCTAAACGTTGTATCACTAGCCCAATCTGCTGCTTTCATAATATCTTGCAAAGCTGCGCCTTGCCCTAGCGCTTTTGAGTCCATTGCTCCTCTAACAGAATGCGCTCCAAATTTGGTCATGTCTATGCCCGCTAGACTCATGATATCTCTGACCCATCGCGCTATAGTGGCTGTTGCAACACCTTTGTGTGGTTTCCTGCGTGCTATTAACAATTGGGTTGTCCCTACTGGTTTTAGCTCTGCCGTTCTACTCTGGTACTCTTTTATGCACGTGGCTACGCACCACTTCAGATGCTCTTGCATGTAGGGGTACGTGATCATGGAAGAATCTGTTTTTGTTCTTCTGGCCAGATTAAACGTTACTCCTGATGGACCATACGTCTTTCTATTTACTTCTAGTGCCCTGATGTCCGCCACTCTCCTGCATGACACCATGCATAATAGCATGGCTTAATTCCCTGAAAGCATTCCTAGCATCAGGTATCTGTTACTGGGCCAATATGCTAGTAGTTTCAATACTACTGATACGTCCCATAAAGCCTCGTACCTCGGTTGAGGCGGGTTCCTGACTCTTATTCCTTTTTATCACTGCTACGTCCTCTCCTACCGGCACTCCTTCCGTGGGAAGGTGGCCTGCAGAAATTGTGGATATATAGACTGCTATTGTTCTATAAGCTTTACCATCTTGTAGGAGCTTCGCTAAGAAATTCAGTATCTCGACTAGATGGGCAGAAACGGGATGAATACTTCTCCTTTTGCACCATGTCGACCACCTGTTCCAAGCTGCGTCGTAGCTCCTTCTAGTTGAAGGAGCCCATGACTCGGCGATGAGGCTTGTAGCTTGTGCCGAAATTCCTGGGAGATTCCAGAGTCTCCTGCTATCCTGCACGCCATCAATGGCAGCGTCCCCTTCACTCTCAGAAGGTGATATGACCCAACTGGGTCCGTGAGCAGATTCTCTCCTTGGGGTAGTACCCTCGGGTAGTCCGCTATCAGCTCCATGAGCGCTGGAAATCATACTTGGGATTTCCATATCGGAACCACTACTATCAGATTCACTGCTTGCCTGTGTACCTTTGCTAGTACTCTGTTCATCATTATGAATGGGGGGAGGGCGTAGAGTGTCTGCTCTCTCCAGTCCTGCAGGAAGGCGTCCACTCCGGCTGCAGCTGGGTCCAATTTACATCTGAAAAACCTCTCCTTCTGTGCGTTCAGTCTGGATGCAAACAGATCTGTATGTACTGGGCCCCAACGTTCTTCCAGCTGGCGGAATATCTCTCGGTCCAGCATCCAGTCGCTGGAGTCTGAGAGGTACCTGGAGTTCCAGTCTGTTATCACATTCAATGAATCTGGTAAGTATTCGGCTACTACTGAGATCCCTGATTCTAGGCAGGAGTGCCAAAAGTCCTTGGCTATTTCCGCTAACAACTTGGATCTCATCCCTCCTAAGTGATTGATGTACCTGACTGCTGAAATGTTGTCCATTTTCAGCAGAATACAAGAATTTGCTTTTCCTTTCGTAAAAGCCTTGATCGCAAAGGATCCGGTTAACAGTTCCAGACAGTTTATGTGTAACCGGAGTTCTTTTGCGCTCCACCTCCCTTCTTTCTGGAGGTCTCTGCATCGGGCTCCCCAGCCTGCTCTGCTGGCGTCCGATTCTATTATTAAGTCTGGACGGTCGCCAAAGATGGCTCTTCCGTTCCAAGTTCCATGTTTGCTAACCACCACTCCAGCTCTGTTCTAGATTCCTGATCTAAGTTAACTAGCTGGTGGTAATGTAGACCTTGCTGAAAGTGTCTTATCTTCAGCCTTTGCAGGGCTCGGTAGTGTAGTGGCCCTGGAAATATCACCTGTATCAATGCTGATAGTAAGCCTACTACTCACGCTATTGTGCGGAGCGAGATCACTGTTGTGCTGAGGCATTTCTTATTTCCCTTTTTATGTCTCTGATATTTCTGCTTGGGAGTTCTAAGGTTGCCGTCCTAGTGTCTACAATAAATCCTAGAAATTCTATCCTCCTCGTTGGTTTCATCTCTGACTTCTCCCGGTTCACTAGAAAGCCAACGGAGGTCAAGAGCTTCACCACCCAGTCGGTCTGGTAGAGGAGTGTCTCTCTGCTGTTGGCCATGAGCAGGATGTCGTCCAGATATATAATAATTCATATCCCTTTCTCACTGAATGCTGCTGCTACTGGATTCATGATCTTCGTGAATGCCCATGGCGCTGATGCCAGTCCAAACGGCATTGTCGCAAATTGCCATAACTGCCCATCCCAGTCGAATGCTAGAAAGGGACGGAAATCTCTTTGCACTGGTATTGTCAGGGAGGCATCTTTCAGATCTGTCCTTACTAACCAGTCGCTCTGTCTGAGTGTGTCTCTGAGCTGATGGGTCCCTTCCATTTTGAGGTGGTTGTAGACCACCCAGCTGTCCATGTGTTTCAGATTCATCACTGGCCTCACCTTGTCTTTTCGGTGGACCAGAAACTTATTGCTGACACATTTTGGGTGTGTTTTGCACGGTTCGATCGCCTGTTTGTCTGCTAGGTTCTGTAATTCTGCATGTAATAATTCTTTCTCTGACTGCGTTGAGGCTAGAGGACGTGACGCTTGATATTGGGTAGGGGTCACTGTAAACTCTATGCGCATGCCTTTCGTTGTCTGCAGAACATAGGCGTTGCTGGAAAGCGAACACCTATTCTCCCAGAATATTGCTGTTATCCCCCCTACTGGTGGGTATGTAAAATTTCTCACATGTGGGGAAGCTCTGTCCACTTCCCTGTCCTCTATCTCGCCTTCCTCTAGGGAAGCAGCCTCTTGGCGGGAAGAAGGAGTCTGGCTGTCTGTTCTCCCAGTACTGGTATCTTTTGCCTTGAGGCCTTCTGAATGCTTGGTAGTGATCGGTTGCTCGGCCTCTGTACTGACCGGTCCCGCCAAAAACTCTTCTGGGGAAGATTTTCTTTATGGAGGCTTGTGCCTTCTCTAGGGATGTATAGGTTCCTATGAATCGCCCCATTTCTTTGCCAAAGGTCTCTCCGAACAATAGACCCTGAGCCGCTTCGCCTGCTTCATATGATGATAGATCTCCCAGTTTGTGATCGATCTTGAGCAGGAGCCCTCTCCTGCGTTTGGACGATATTGCGCAATTGGCATTGCCTAGTAAGCATACCGGTCGCTGAGCCCAGTTCGCTAGGACTCCAGGCTCCACCTCCTCTCCTGTGTGCTTGGCTCGCTCGGCTAAGTCCATAATTTTTGCCAGGGGTCCAGCTAGGTCTAGGACCTTTTCTTGACAGCTTTTCCATGAGCGATCTGTGCCCTTCCTGGGGTCTCTGTTGGACTTGGAGACAAAAGATAACATTTTTGGGTCTAATTCTGGGGCTTCAGCAACTTTGCCCGGTAGTTCCGGTCTTGGGCACTCTGCCCTCATTCTTTGTCTAACTTCCTTCTCCAGCGCCTTTCTCAATCTTTGGGTCATATACTTTGCGACCCTCGGTGAAGGCACCCACTCTGAGGATTTCGGATTCCTGATCTCCTCTGGCTGGAATTTGTCTGAGGTTTCTTCCTCTTCTATATTATGGAGTTTTTGCTGCCTTTTCTTAGGCGGGGGTTGGCTTCCCTCGTCCCCTTCGTTATCTGCATCCTCCTGTGTGGAGGTAGGGGATTCTGTAGGTTCCTCTTCTGGGAAACCTTCTGGGAAACCTTCTTCTGGATAGCCCATATTATCGTCCCCTGGGTAGGGGGTATCGAGGCTCGGCACCTGTGATCCTTTCATGAACGCTTCTTTCAATCTATTGAAAGCGTCTGAAGCCTCTGGGGCCCTTGCAACTGCCCCTTCCGTTTGGCCCGGGGGGTCAGAAGAGTCTTTGCTCTTCCGGGCCTTATTACACCCCTTGGGGTCTTTTGGATTGACCCTTGTGGACGTGCTTTCTTCCAGCCTGGTGCACTTGTCTTTCTCGCTCAGAAACAATTCTATTGTCGGTAGTCTTTCCTGTAGGGGTCTGACCCCTTGAGCGACTGCCTCCGTGAGCGAATCCCTCAGCACTTCCTTGAAACTATAGGCTTAAGTCTTCCTGGTAGACTGCCTCTTGTTCTTCTTCACTCCATTCGAAGTTTGACATGTTTAGTGCTGTTAGGTGCCTTAACAATACCTTTTCAGGTATAGTGGCACGTCCACTGATTCACTTCAGCTTGTGAGGCGGCACTGTGGTAGCTGCTGTGCAGTTATAGTGGCACGTCCACTGATTCACTTCAGCTTGCAAGGCTGCACTGTGGTAGCTGCTGTGCAGTTTTGGCCCAGGGACCTTTCTTGAATCCGAAGTGGAAAAATACCCTTTTATCTGTGCTGTGATTTATGTAGTGAGTTTATAGATGCTCCGTAGCATTTTATTTGTGCTGATATTCAATTTAATGAGCTCAAAAGTGCTCCATAGCGATTGTGCTTCTTAATACAAAGCTTCTCCAGAGTGAATGTGCTCTAACTCCGACCCCCCCGAGGGTGGAGGCCTCGAGTTCTGAGCTTTTAGCTCTATGATTGGCACTGCATGGTTTCAGGCTGCCCTCCCTCCCAAGGGTGGGGGCCGCTTTCCTGGCTCTGACAGAGCTCATTGGCTTGCATCAGTTAGCTCTGCCCCCACCGTGGTGGGGGCTGCTCACTCTGCGGGGCCCATCCTTGAGAGGACAGGCCGCTCCTCTGACATGGTCGGGGGATTCTGCTCCAGCTCACATTGCTCGCTCCGCTCCCACAAGAGTGGGGGCTGTCTGCTCCTTGGCATGAACACTGCGCTGACCAAAAGCCTGCGTGTGAGGAGGTCGGCGAGCCCCTGAGGTGCCTAGTAGTGCGGTACGGGGCCGCCGACCCTCTTATACGCTATGAACGCTCTAACGCTGCTGCGCTGCACATATAAGGGGTCTACAGCTAAACCCACCTATACTAGCAACTCATATTCCTGCCTATATTCAGTCTACCCTTACATTAAACCCATGCTATTTCGCTGCTAATGTAGGGCAGTACTTATCTCTGGAGAGCAGGAAAACAAGAGGAGGAACAGAGGAAGAGGAAGGACTAGGTCACATGGCTAAGAGACTAAAGGGACTACAAGGAATGATGGGACTTGAAGTTTTAGTAAAAAAAAAATGTTATTTAAAAGAAGAAAGTTTAAATTTACATTATTTGTTGAAACTGCTGGAGAGTAGAATAAAAAGAAGATGAAGCTTAATGCTTGCCTCCGTCTTGACATAGAATAGTGATATGAGAATATTGTTTTGACTGTATTGCAATTGGTTTTGGTGAGGGTTTCTATGTACTGCCTGCTGTCCATTAATCCTTTGCTGAATTGTGTTGCACATGTGTTTTTCTGCTTACATTATTCAGACTGATCTTTGTTTTAGTGTGTTATTTTGAGTGAGCTACTGGGGCTCAGGGAGTGGGGTGAATGTTTGTGTGTGTGTGTGTGTGTGTGTTGTATGTTTTGTATGTGTTGTGTATTTGCTGAGTGTGTGTGTGTGGTGTTTGTGTGTGGGGGGCGGGTCCAATGTAGACTATCCTCTGTGTTTTGTGGCTTTTTTTCATGTCTCTTTGTGGGCTTCTGACAGATTATCTAAGGGATAAGATGTCCAGGCTGCAGGGACTATAATCTTCTCGACTATTTTCTGTTTGTTATTAATTATTTGTGTTTTAGCATACTGCAGTAATCTGGTGGACCCTGTAGCCCTGTCAGAGAAATGGTGGCCATTGCAGAAAACTAAACATTGCCTTGGTACACAGAAAAGAAGATCACCGGTTTTAATTTGAGTGAAACCTGTTGTAAGAAGGAAGAACATTTTGAAAGAATAATCACATGGAATTAATTGCGCAGTAAATAGAGACTTTGCATGCCAAATCGTGTGCAAATCCCCATTTGTCGATTCATGGAAAGCAATGCGCAGGGTTTACCTAGGACTTCGGAGGAATCTGTGCTGATCTACAATGTCACTGCGACTCGACAAACACCTTGTGCAAGACTCCAAGAAGAGGGTGGGCCGGGCCTGCGCAGCCACCTAAAAATGGGGCGGAACACGCAGAGTGAGGAAGAACAAGCAAAAATGTGGACGTTACAAGGGGTATTTGTTAGGCAAGATAGTATGCAGTACCTTTTGGGTGCACTACAATAACCTTGACCTCCTGGCAATAGGGACCCAACCTTTGGTATAAGTCTGAACTACACAGGTTGGTAGTGTGGTCGAGCAGTAAGGCTTATCTCAAGAGAGGTCAATGTGAGCAGTAATGTTGTGAGACAGAGTTTCACAATACAGTTTTCCAACTGAAAACCTACACTCAAGGTTTCTTGATAAAACAATTATTCATTTATTTCACAGTCAGTTATATAAGCATTCTTCAGAAAGGAGGTAAAACATGTAACACTTAAATATACTTCAAAAAGCACTCTCGGTTTCTCTAAATCAGATGACACCCATTGGGGATAGCACACAGACACTTCCTACACCCTCTGGTTACTTAAATAGCTAGGACACTGTGGACATTGATTTATCACTGGTACATTTAGAGCAATATAGACTTGTGGTGAAAATGATAGAATAGAGGAATAAAACAAAGGTTAACACATAATTCAGAAACAGGCAAGTGCTGTTAAACACCTTCCAAAGCACAAAGTCAGAGGTAAAGAGGAGTCTCTCAGGGAGCCAGGACAGCCAATGTTAATTGCACAATGTCAAGTGGGGGCTGAAGATCTTCTTTGCTTCTAGGTAAAAAGTCTTGCACAATGTTTGTAGAAATGTTTGTAGAAAATAGAACACTTGAAGGGCCACAAGCTGAGAGGCTTGTGAAGGGCAAAGCTTTAGCAACTCTGCAAGGTAACCAAGACAGGTCGCAACTGAGAGCAAGTATGGGTACACAACAAGCGATATGTTCTCTTAGACTTTACAGTACCTCTGGTTAGAAGAAATGGTTCCAGCTGGCTTCTGTTCCTGTGCAGCTCTGTAGATCCTGTTGTTCCTGGGCCTCAGTCGTGGGGATGGGGACAAGAGGGAGGACTTCTGGGGACTCCTCCAAAGAGACGGTCAGTGGCAGCAATGGGCAAACTTCAAGTCAGCGGTTCTTCAGCTTTTTAGATCTTCGTGTTTGACAGCCAATAGCAACACTGCGGTTCTCGGATACACCTTCAGACTTTCCTTGCTTCTGGGGTCCAGCACTCTGTTGAAGTGGCTCATGCTTGGTCAGTCCTGCATCAGGGAAGTCCGGCGGATCTTCCTAGCACTCGGGTCCAACTTAAAAGCAACACACACAATCTGGTGTTCCTTTCCCTGGCTCTTGGGTTCCAGCAGCAACGAAGATGTCCAGACAGGCTTACTTTGGAGTTGATTGGTCCCACCAACTCAAAGTGATTAGTCGTCCTTGCAGCGCTTCTCTGGTCGCGGTGAATTCGGAGCTTCAGCAGAGCAGCAGGGCTTCACCGGGCAAACCAACGGTCCAGGAGTTTCAGCAGGCGTCTCTTCCAAGTTCTTCTTCGGATTCCTTTGTCCAGTGGTCGACTCTGCCTTCCAGCCAAAAAGCCTCGCCTTTTATGCAGGTTTCTCCCCTTTATTCCAGCCTATCTGTCAATCACACAGCAGGGTGGCTGTCCTTGCCGGATAGCCACCCGGCCAATCACCTTTGGGTGTATTCCTGTAACCAAGGGGATTAAGCACAGGGAGTTTCGGGTACCTCCCTCACTTCCTGTTCCTGACAGACATACTGGTGCCAGAGGCGGGATACACTTGTGAATCCTGCTAAAGACAAAACAAACAAAGAGACCAAACCTGATTTGGCGCGCAGAGTAAATCTCAAAAAAGACCTTCCCAACAAAAAATGGAGAAAAAAACAGACCAGGATCATTTTAATGAAATGGGTACCCATGGGTGCCTTACCGTGGCTGCGAACGCAGCCTGCAGTAAAAACACACAATGGTAGTAAAATGTAAACCACTGCCACTGGCCATTGATTGTAGGGAGGGTAACATAAACATTTTACATGAGAAAATAGACAAAGGGGATACTAAGTAACCCCTCCAGCACCCTATGGCAAAATAGTGTGTGCTGCATCTAGAAAGTTACAAAATGTAAGTAAAGTCGATTTCACTTCACTGCTCTTGGAATCTGTAGTTCATCCAAGAGAAGGTATTTAAACCTTTGGGAAATCGGAGAGACTTCCCTGTGTCACTGCACTGAAGGTGCTGTGTGACACTATGTAAAGATGATGCCTATGGAGTTTGTCATACTCCAAACTCAAAAAGAACACAGAAATTAAATCACATTAAAATTATATGAGAGATAAAAAGTCCTTAAGTCCAGCAAAAGAGCCCGGGGTCTCTAAGGTAGAAGAGTATTAACAAATTACTGATAATTCTCCCTAACACTCGTCCCCCCCTGACTAAGGGACAGGAGGATTTAATCCACTCCTGGGTGAATCTCCTTACTCCAGTCGGTCATACTTTCTGGAGAGACCATCAGCATTTTGGTGATTACTTCCTGACCTATGTTCTATTTTAAAACCAAACCCCTGAAGGCTGATTGACAATGTTAAGAATTTAGGATTGTCCCCCTTCATCTGCATTAACCATCTCAAGGGTTGGTGGTCTGTTTGAATTACAAAACTAGATCTATACAAGTATGGTCTAAACTTCTTCAAAGACCACACAATGGCAAAACATTCATGTTCTATGGTTGCCCACCTTGTTTCTCAGTCCTTCAGTTTCCTACTGATGAAGCAGATAGGGTATTCCCTGCCTTTCTCATCCAGCTGACTCAGAACTGCACCTATAACTGTATTGGAAGCATCCGTTTGTACAATAAAGGATTGGTTGTAGTCAGGAGCTCTCAAGACTGGAGCTTGACAAAGGGCTTTCTTAAGTCCTTCAAATACCTTAGTGCACTCTTTATTCCACCCGACCTTCTTGGGGAATTTGGGTGAGGAGATCACATTCAAGGGAGAAGCTATGGTCTCATAGTTCTCAATGCAGTTCCTATAGTAACCAGTGAGACCTAGAAAGGCTCTCACTTGGGTTTGAGTAGTAGGGATGACCCAGTCTTGCACCACTTGTACCCTGCTAGGCAATGGCCTTATTTCACCTCCTCCTACCTCATGTCCACAGTAGACCAGGTTTCTCTGACCAATTTGACATTTTCTTATCTTTATGGTCAGTTGGGCCTGCTCAAGAGCCTGCAATACACATCCTAGGTGGTCAATATGTTATTTCCAGGAAGGGATGAGCACTGCAATGTCATACACGTATGACATGCAGAAGTCCTCCATCCCATTCAGAACATGATTTACCATCCTTTGAAATGTAGCAGGTGCATTGTTTATTCCAAACGGCATAACCTTAAACTGGTAGAGGCCTCCTGGGGTAGAAGATGCAGTTTTCTCCTTGGCATGGTCTGTCAGAGCAATTTGCCAATAGCCTGAGGTTAGGTCAAATGTACTGAGGTATTTGGCTGAACCAAGTTTATCCACCAGTTCATCAGTCCTAGGTAAATGATGGGCATCAGTCGTGGTGACTGCATTAAGAGCTCTATAGTCCACACAGAATCTCAACTCCTTGGATCCTGCCTTGGGTACTAGGAGAACAGGACTATCCCATGAACTTGTAGATGGCTCTATTACCCTGAGATCAAGCATCCTCTTGACCTCATCCTTTATGTGGGTTCTTACATGGTCTGATATTCTGTATCCCCTGCCTTTGACAGGTAGACAGTTACCAGTGAGAATATCATGCTGGCCCCAAGGGGTCAAGCCTGGTGACAATGAGTACAGGGAGGCAAACTGATTTAGCAAAAACTTGCACTCCTCCTGTTGGTCCAAAGTCAATCAGAAGAGAGATTAACTCCTTCTATTTTCCCATCTAAAGGCTGTTCCCTGAGAAGGTCAGGCAGAGGTTAACTCTCCTCCTCCTCCTGATCAGATGCTAAGAACAAAGCTCCCATTTCTGGTCTGGATACATATGCTTTTAGGCGGTTGGTGTGAAAGACCCTGGGGGCCTCCATGGGATTGCCCAAGTACACCAAATAGTTGACCTCTCCAAGTTTGCCCACATCCTTGAAGGGTGCAATCCATTGGTCCTGTAAGGCCCTCTGCCTTGTAGGTACCATAACTAGAACTAGCTGGTCTTGGGTAAACTCGACCATGTTGGCCTTCTGGTCATGCCAATGTTTAACCAAAGCCTGACCTGCTTTCAAGTTTTCTTAAGCTTCTATCATCATGTGTGTCATTATCCTTCGGTAAACCTAACACAAAGTCAGTGACTTTCACTCGCTTGTGGGAAGGAGCACTGTCCAACTGCTCCTTGATTAGGGCCAATTCAACACTAACCAGATGACCATACAGAAGCTCAAAGGGGCTGAAGCCAACCCCTTCTTGAGGGACTTCTATATAAGCAAAGAGAAGGCATGGCAGTAGAAGGTCCCACTTTCTTCTAACAGGTTCTTCTATTCTTCTAAAGTACCTATCATGCTCTTCATAGTTCTATTAAACCTCTCCACCAATCCATTGGTTTGGGGATGGTAGAATGTTGAGAACTTGGTCACTCCATAGTTTTTCCACATGGCTTGCATGTAGTAGGACATAAAATTGGTCACCATGTCTGAGATAACCTCCTTAAGAAAATCTACCCTAGTAAAAATACCAAGTAGGGCCTTAGCCACTGCTTGAGAAGTAACAGTTCTAATAGGTATTGATTTAGGATACCTGTAGCATGGTCTACCACAACCAATATGAATTGGTTGCCTGAAGATGTGGGAGGGTTTAGGGGACCAACAATGTCAATGCTGACCCTCTCAAAAGGAACTCCCACCACTGGGAGAGACACCAAGTGTGCTACATTCCTGGCTCCACCCTTGCCAGAAGTCTGACAAGTGTGACAGCTTCTACAGAATTTATTTACATCAGACCCCATCTTGGGCCAGTAGAAATAAAGATAAATCCTTTTCTTGGTCTCCTTAAAACTTAAGTGATCAGCTAAAGGAATTTCATGGGCTAACTGTAGAAACTGGGTCTCACCACCTGAGACACTAACAGTCTTCTGTAGTCCCCTGGGTGGACTCTATAGGCTCACTGTAAAGGAGGCCATCCTCCCAGTACAGCCTGTGCTTCCCTGGCTCTTGCCCATCCAGCTGGTAAGCTGCCTGTTGGCGAAATCCTTCAAGAGTAGGACACTCTCTTTGACCTCTGCTGAAGTCTGCCCTACAGGGGCCACCTTCTGCAAGTAAAGTCTGCAGCTCAGGATGGTCTTTAGGATCTAGATCTCCATTAGGGGGGAGGTCTTCTTCCAGTTCTGTTTCACCAGTAACTGTTTCACTATCCTCTGGTTGGTCCTCCCACTCAGCCTCAGCTGGTGGATGGGTCACAGCTGTGACCTTGGACTGTCCTCTCTGGGTTGTCCTTGTTTTGTGCACAGGGGTGATGATTTTCTTTCTTCCTGAGACCTAGGGGTTCCCCTTTGTCTCTTTCTGTGGACTGAGTGTTCTAGGTTCCTCTGTAACAACCCATTGAGAGTCATCTAAAGTGAGCTCTCTGACCTGCTTAGTCTGTTCTTGCTTCCTTTTACGGGGAGGCCTGGGGGTGCTTGATACAACTCCAAGAGCTTTTAAGTCATTCCACAACAGGACTCTCCCAGGCACTGCATTCTGAACACTGACAGGTACCCTTACAGTCATATTGTTGCACTGGATGAGAGCTGTTAGAATTGGAACCATCTGGATAGGGACTCCAGCAAGCTTAGTGGGCCCTTTGGGTGCCTTAGCAACATCCTCAAGTTTGAAAAATGTTTCATCCACTACAGTAATGCTGGCCCCAGTGTCTCTAATGGCAGGGGTCTCCTGCCCATTAACAAGTAGATTGTCCTTGTGATGTTCTTTGGTGTTGTTTGGAATAGTGTTCTACACATGTACATTCTGCTGTTCCCACAGACCCAGGGACACTAACGAAACATTAGCTGAGACTCCAATGGTGTCTTCAGTCAATAGATGAAAGTGTCCACTTGCCATATGTACATCTCCCTCAGGGATGAAGGCTTAGGCAGTGTGGACCCCTGAGGGTTGGCCCTTGCATCTGGTATCCCTTTCACATGATCAGTAGACGCACAAGCATAACATTTACCAAATGTTTTCTGGAATGGGGGTTTCTGCTGACCTCCCGGTGGTTTGGCACCAGAGTCTCAATAGACTGACCTGGTCTCGCATATGGTTTACCCTTCTTATGCTTGTGGCCCTCTTTTGGGTGGGAGGTTTTAGAATTCTCTTTTTCATCTTTCTTGTGCTGCATCCCCTCATCCCTTTCGTGAGTGACCCCAGAATCCTTGTGAGTAGCCCTGTTGGCAAACTAAAAGTCAGCAGACTTCGCTAGCTTCTTGAGATCAATCTCTTTTGAGTCAGCCAAATGTTGTCTCAGCTCAGGAGAGCGGGCATCAAAAATAGATTCCAACAAAAACAGATTTCTCATTCCTTCAAAAGTAATTACTCTGTAACCCTTAAACCATCCATCTACTTTTTTCAAACATTCACACACCTAGGTAGCCCAAGAGGTACCATCAGTCTTTTTGAAGGTCCTAAACCTCTTAAGGTACTAGGAAGGAGTTTTCCCAAATCTAGCGATCAAAGCTAGCTTTACATTCTCATACTCTAATCTTTCAAGTTCCCTCACCTCCATTACAGCATCAGTTGCAACCTGGGAAGCCTAGACAAAAGCCAAGGAATCAGCTGACTCCCTGTGAGACCCTGAATCTCATGATTGTATCAAAAGCACTCAACCAATCCAAAATATCAAGTTTTGCATCATACATACTCACTCCTTCTTTGGGCAGGCAAGGCCTCTTTGGATTGGAAGACCTAGAGGACTCTGGGATAGAAACATTTTCAAGAGACATTTTTTTTCATTTGAAGAGCATGTTGCATTTCTAGCTTCCTGAGTTTGATGTCCTGATGTTTGGCTTCAGCTTGAGCCTATATTCTTTTGAATTCCAATTCAAGTCTCATTTTGTCAAGAGACACATATTCTGGACTCAGCGATGGACCTTGTGGGGTCCCAGTGGACACAGGTTGAGGCAAAAGGGAAGGCTGAGGCATAGAGTGATTCCTATCCTGGGACTCCTCTCCCTCTTCTGACTCTTCTAAAACAGTAGAGTAAGACTCTGAATTATCATCCTCAATATCAATGTCCACATGTTCTAGAGTAGTAGGAGTTACAGGCCTACTATCTAGCCTATGGTGATCTACAACCTTGTAATCAATTCATTTTTCTTTCCTTGAACAGGGAGATTTCTGACTTTACAAATGTCTTTCAGTTGTTATACTATTAGAATGAGCAGGGCTTCCTGCTTGAAGTTATCCATACTAGGCATGTTTCAATTGCTATTCTAGTGGAGCCTAGCCTTGTGAAAGTTTTTAGTTGAACAAAAGTAAAGCAAACACTCTATGTAACAACTCTACAATAGATCCTCACTGCCTGCCATCAGTGTTAGGCAAGATTGTATGCCCTTTGGGTGCTCTACGATAACCTCAACCTCCTGGCAATAGGGACCCAACCTTTGCTATACGTCTGAACTACACAGGTTGGTAGTGTGGTCGAGCAGCCAGGCATCTCTCAAGAGGGGTCAATGGCCCTCATTACGATACCGGCGCTAAACCATGGCGCTATTAGCACCATGGTTGGTGCCGGTATCGTAACGTGTCCGCCATGGTGAAATGGGGAAATACCGCCCCATTGTAAGGTTGGCGGGGCGGTATTTCCCCATTTCCGTATGCCCCTTCCCCATTTTTGCCTCAAAGGGCATAATGGGAATGGCGAAGGCGCTAAGTACTGTACCGCAAATTGCGGTACCATACTTACCGCGAAGGTCCCTCTGCGGGTCCCTACTTTAACAGCTGGTCTAGACCAGCTGTTAAGGTCAGGTCCCGCAAAGGGACCTCGTAATTAGGTGCTAATGGGCTAACGGCGCTGCAGCCTTTTACGGCGCCGTTGACCCATTAGCGCCAGGGTCGTAATGAGGACCAATGTGAGCAGTAATGTTGTGACACAGAGTTTCACAATACAGTTTTCCAACTGAACACTTACACTTAAGGTTTCTTGATAAAACAATTATTAATTTATTTCACAGTCAGTTATATAAGCCTTCTTCAGAAAGGGAGCACAACTTGTAACAATTAAATATACTTCAAAAAGCACTCTCAGTTTCTCTAAATCAGATGACACCCATTGGGGATGGCACACAGACACTTCCTACACTTTCAGGTGACTTAAATAGCTAGGACACTGTGGACATTAAAATAATAATAATAATTTTGCATTTATTTAGCGCTACAAACCCTTAGGTATCGGAGCACTGCTTACTATTACCCACAGTGTGTGGTGCTCATTTATCGACCTCTGAAGGATGAAACGCTGAGTTTGGCCCTGCTGGGATTCAAACCTGCATTAGCAGGCTCTGCTCAGATGTCAAAGCCGGCGCTCTAGTCGCTGTGCTATCGGACCAGCTTTATCACAGTGATTTATCACTGGTACAGTTAGAGCAATTCAGAGTTGAGTTGAAAAAGATAGAATAGAGGAATACAAAAAAGGTTAACACATAATTCATAGACAGGCAAGTACTGTTAAACACCATCCAAAGCACAAAGTCAGAGGTAAAGAGGAGTCTCTCTGGGAGCCAGGACAGCCAATGTTAAGTGCACAATGTCAAGGGGGACTGAAGATCTTCTTTGCAGCTAGGTAAAAAGTCTTGCACAATGTTTGTATAAATGTTTGTAGACAATAGAACATTTGAAGGGCCACAACCTGAGAGGCTTGTGAAGGCCAAAGCTTTAGCAACTCTGCAAGGTAACTATGACAGGTCTCAATTGAGAGAAAGTATGGCTACACAACAAGCCGTAAGTTTTCTTAAACTTTAAAGTACCTCTGGTTAGAAGAAATAGTTCCAGCTGGCTTCTGTCCCTGTGCAGCTCTGTAGATCCTGTTGTTCCTGGGCCTCAGTAGTGGGGGCAAGAGGGAGGATGGATGGGGACCCCTGCTCTGCAATGGGATGGTCTGCGGCACCAATAAGCAGACTTCAATTCAGCGGTTCTTCAGCATTTCAGCACTTCGCATCTGGCAGCAAATAGCAACACTGCGGTTCTCGGATACCACTCCAGACTTTCCTTGCTTCTGGGGTCCAGCACTCTGCTGTGGTGGCTCAGGCTTGGTCAGTCCTGCATCAGGGAAGTCTGAAGGATCTTCTTAGCACTCGGGTCCGACTTAAAAGCAAAACACACAATCTGGTGTTCCTCTCCCTGGCTCTTCGGTTCCAGCAGCAACTGCAGTGGAAATACAACCAGCTTTGAAAGAATGTCCAGTCGTGCTTACTTTGGAGTTGATTGGTGCCACTAACTCAAAGTGAAAAGTCGTCCTTGCAGGGCTTCTCTAGTCCCAGCGAATTCAGAGCTTCAGCAGAGCAGCAGGGCTTCACCGGGCAAACCAACGGTCCAGGAGTTTCAGCAGGCGTCTCTTCCAAGTTCTTCTTCGGATTCCTTTGTCCAGTGGTCGACTCTGCCTTCCAAGCCAAAAGCCTCACCTTTCATGCAGATTTCTCCCATTCATTCCAGCCTAGCTGTCAATCACACAACAGGTGGCTGTCCTTGCCGGACAGCCAGCCAGCCAATCACCTGTGTGTGCATTCCCGTAACCAAGGGGATTAAGCAGACAGAGTTTTGGACACCTCCCTCACTTCCTGCCCCTGCCAGACATACTGGTGCCAGAGACGGGCTTCACTCATGAATCCTGCCAAAGACAAAATGAACAAAGAGATCAAACCTGGTTTGGCACGCAGAGTAAATCTCAAGAAGGGCCTTCCCAACAAGAAATGGTGAAAAAAGAAGACCGGGGCCATTTTGAAAAAATAGGCACCCATGGGTGCCTTACCGAGGCTGCAAACACAGCCCACGGTAAAAAATACACAATGGTAGTAAAAAGTAAACCACTACCCCCAGCCATTAATTGTAGGAAAGGTACCATAAAAATGTTACATGTGAAAATAGTCAAAGAGGATACTATGTAGCCCCTCCAGCACCGTATGGTAAGATAGTATGTGCTTGGTCTAGAAAGTTACAAAACGTAAGTAAAGTCAATGTCACTTCACTGCTCTTGGAAACTGTAGTTTATCCAAGAGAAGGTATTTAAACCTTTGGGAAATCTGAGAGACTTCCCTGTGCCACTGCACTGAAGGTGCTGTGTGACACCATGTAAAGATGATGCCTATGGAGTTTGTCAGATGCCAAAGTCAAAAAGAACACAGGAATTAAATCACATTAAAATTAGATGAGAGATAAAAAGTCCTAAAGTCCAGCAATAGAGCTGTGGGTCTCTAAGGTAGAAGGGAATTAACACATTTCTGAGAATTCTCCCTAACACTGTTCCACCGTCAAACACTCACATTACCCATATGCACGCAAAACAAACGTATTCATGGAAATGAACAGGGAATGCTGGGTCGAGAAAAAGCCAGTGCAAATCCCGAAACACCGACGCCATGCGATAGCAGGTGTAAAAGTCAACATGCACACTAATAAATGCATACAAAGCACATGCGAACAATAAATACACAGATACAGCCATGATGAATGCACCATTTGTTGCAGCAATCATCAAGGGACACTGCAGGAGGAAGAGGATGGCCAGTGCCTGGATCATCCACCCATGGACCAGCCTTTTTGGGATGCCTGATGACCAGGTCTACGGCAAGTATAGGTTCCCCCCCCCATATCATCGTAGACCTGGTATGGGAGTGGGAAGATTACCTCACATCACCCACCATGTGCTCCCAGCACTGAGGCCCTTACAAAAGGTGCTCACTGTACTGCATGTTTTGGCCACTGGCTCATTCCAGCAGACAAGGGCCACAGTCAGTGGCATCTCACAGGCCACACAGTCACACTGCATACACCAGTTGCTGGCAATAATAACTGCACATCCTCTGTCTGCCGGTATATCTATATGCCCAGATCACCTGCAGAAAGGCAAGCAGTTGTCCAGGATTGTTATGGGGTGTTGCACATCCGAAAAGTGCTAGGTGCCATTGATTGCACAAATGTCGCTCGATGTCCACCTAGAGCAACAGAACACATCTACCGCAACCGGAATCACTGGCACTCCATCAATGTTCAGGTTGTGTGTGATGCCAAGGGCATCATTACTGAAGTGTATGAAAATTATCCTGATCGCATACATGATAATTACATCTTCAGGATGTCCCAGCTACTCTGTGCCCTGGACGCTGGGAAGCTCATTGGCTCATTGGTGAGTATGAATGGACATGCACGTGGATGCATGTTGCACACAGACCAATAGACACGGTCAATAAATGCCAATGACAACCATTTTCACATTTACAGGGGACAGTGCCTACCCTCTGAGCACATACATAATGACGCCGATGTGCAAACCCCTACACACCTGATGAGGTAAGGTACACCACTGCCCATATTGCGACTCAGGGTTTAGTAAAGCACACATTCAGAGGGCTCAAGTCACGTTTCCGCTCCCTTGACCACTCTGGTGGTGTGTTGCTATATGCACAACCAGTACTCTGCAGGATCATTGGTGTAGCATGTGTCCTGCACAATGTTGCAACATCGCATGGCGTCCTGATGGACATGGTGGTGGCACACCATCCACACCCACAGGTACACCACTTGCGTATGGCTGGGCAAAGGAGACTTGTGGAGGCTGCACATACCCATCTTGTGCAATGATTGTTCACCTAAAATCCTTCCCTTGTGGAGTGGACTTGATCCCGCATTATCCGAAGTGCCATTCAATGATGACAATGGCCCAATCCACTGTGCCCACAAAACCATCCTGAGAAAGTGCCCTTGGAAGTGCACATTTGTGTGCACCCCTTAGAACTAAAAAGACATTCCATGTTGTGTTTCCAAAACAAACACATTGAAGAGAGATGACACCACTACCACCATGCCAACTATTGAATGAAATCACCACTTTGGCACCAAAAACATCTCATATGACTAACTAACATACCTGTCAAATGTGTAAGCAGCGATAAATCCTGAAACTCATCAAACATCATGTCTGAGCAGCAGCCATACATTGGCTCGAAAAGTCACATGTCCACAAAATACAAGAAGCACAATGGCATATTACTGCACACATGTCTGAGAATGTGCATGATGCGCAGAAGCATGTCCCTATTGCGGGGTGTTGAAGAGCAGTGCGGTAAGGATCCACATGTGACAGAATCTGGCAACATGACCATGATAAACCCCATCACAAAAGAACCAATGACCAAGAGGTAATTGACAATTGTGAGAAGGAGGGCGACACACCAGAATGTCCACATCCAGACATTCAGCAACTAATGTATCAATTCCATAAGGATCAAGATAAATGCACACAGTCAACAGTCAAAAAACATCCCATGAAATAGCCATCATTTCGTGACTGAAGGATCTGCAGTCAATGAAAGAAATCAGAGTGCAGCCAACACATCCATGCACCCAAAAAGTCAAGACCTACGTGCCCCCCTCAGTAACATAGAACACATGCAAACAACAATTCACAAGACAAACATCAACATGTGTCCCAGCACACATGCAGCAACGCCTGCACACTGCATGCAATTCAAACACACAAAACGCACATACTGAGAAACAACAACCCCCACACTGCCTGACCACTGAATGACATGCAGCAAATGTGAATGTACCTATCCCCATTCCAAAGTCAATTGCACATACACAACACATGCATCAGTCAACATGCTGCATGAACATGATAAGTCATCAGATATGCAGATACTTGAGCCCCCAAAAAAGCAGGACACCCCTGGAAGACAAGTAATGACATGACAAGGCATCATCAGCGTAGTATTGGGAGAGTGCAGTGGACACTGTCATGTGAGCCCATGATGCAAAGCACAAGAAGGCCAGTACACAAATACTCACCTCTTGCACTCCAGGCAGGATCATGCTTGAGGCTGCATTTCACAGTGGTCAATGTCAGACTGGAAGGCTAGCAACTGAGGCAACAGCCATGGAAGACACAAGCAGACATGACAAAGCAATGTTATACTGCAAGCAAGGATAAATGCACACAAAAGGGAGGATGCAAGGGAAAAGTGCAAGGTCAATGCAGACCTTGTTGTGACAGCATACGATTGGTTCAATTGTGCATTGAATTGAATGCATCAGCACCATGCACCCAGCTGCGGTCAACTTGAAGCTGCAAACACCATGGTGCAGCATGCATGGGACAATACAACAGGCATAGTTAAGTACCATTCACAAACACACATGTATGAGGATACACTGAACTCATAGTTACCTGCACATGTCTTCCTGAGCACTACCATGCAAACATGCAAGTTGACCTCACTCTGCATGGCTGTATGTCCGCAACTGCATACGGCATGGCCTGGAGAGGGCAACTGCACAACTCAAGTAAAAAAATTAAGAAATTCAAAATAAACGCTGTAAAGGGCAACTCAAAAATAAAATGTCAACATCCGGGCCTGGGGTCTACAAAAGGGGCAACAAAAAAATAAAAAGTATAAATACCCATCATGGACAGGGGCCGGGGGTCCACCCAGGAGGGGGTAGATGTAAGGTGCATGTCAACGTCCAATTAAAAAAATAAAAATCCTCCATAGGCTCATGGACCTCACGGCTACGGTGGACCAGGAGGCATGTCTGTGCTGGCACCCCATCCTGCGTTGAATCTGCAGCTGGTGCTGGAGGCTCACCACACAGTGCCCTGGCCTGATCCTCAGTGGCAGCTGCGTGACACTGATGAATGCACCGGCAGGCTGAGGTCTGTGAGGTCACTATGCACAACCTCACGGGTTGCACAGAGTTCCTCTGAGATTGTCTGCCTCAATGCTAACACCTCCTGTTGGAACAATCTTCTGCTGGCTGCATGTTCCTCATGGATTCCAGCCCTGTTGGCCAACATCGCACACCCCAGGGCATCCCTGTGTGCACGACCCTCTGCAAGCAGGGATGACTGCAGACACTGCAGATCTGCCCCTGATGTTGGCCCCCATGTGCAGTCTGTGGGGGCAGCATGTGGATTGCATGCCTTGCAGCTGTTGCACCACCTGTGTTGCTGTGGGGCTCATGAAAGTTCAAGAAATACAGAGTTTCGGCGGGCACTACTGGGAATTTTTCTCTCATAATGTCGATATATTACTTGTTCTGTAATATTTATAAATATTTTTTTAAGAAAATATTTTAACCTGGAGCTTCCAGTCCGAAAAAGATCCTGTGGCATACGGATCTTAATAGGCAATAAAGAAGAAAAGTAAGGTAATATTTCCTTACCAAAGACTAGAGCTCTCAGTTGACCCTTGGCAGGGTTGCAATATCCTATTGAGTATACAGTCCAGTATTCTATGTCGATTCCAAAATCTCAAATAATTGTAGTAAATTCTTCAGCAAGAAATGTTTTATTCACATTCCTTAATTAAGTATCACCAGTTAAATTTTCTTATAGTGAGGCAACTTTGAAAAGCATAAGTTTGTTTTATCAATAAGCACATATGCCAATGCATTTCGGTCTACGACCTTCGTCAGGGCCATGCTTTAGTGGATATACCAACAACTAATCTTTCATAAAACCATATAGCATTTCAACACAAAACATATAGTGATTAAAGGATAATTCAAAAACAGATAAAGCACGTACCCCCAAATGGATCCGTGCGATTGAAAAAGGGAAGGAAACAAAAGGGAAGAAAACAAAACAAAAAGCATGTCAATATTGTTGAACAACTGTGCGTTTCCAGTGTACAACTATTCCCAAATTACGGCAGTCTATACCTGCTTTAAATTGGTTGTCCTCTCGTATCAGTATTTTCAATAGTTGTCTCCAACATTCCTGTTAATTAATGATAAGAGAGTCTAAGAACTTCTATCTATACATTTGTGTATACCTAATACCTCTATACTAAAGGATATCTTACCTTTATGCGTAGAGCTCCCATGTAGAACCGATCGCGTTGAAAGCGAAAGTGTAATGCGCGCGAACTCAGACGCTATCAAAGATCGCCATGGGAACGTGGGCGGGGCGACGCAGAGCAACGCGAGCGATGCTGTACGTACGCCTCGGGTCCCACCCCTCTACATTGCTGCAGGTGGGCGGGATTGTTGCCACGGCGGTCTGTGTCATAGAACTTTGAAAAAAAGTAGATTGTTCTGTGCGTAAATCTTAATGTATATATAATCATTTCATTCTTCAATCTTAGATCGAAAATCTAATAATAAAAAGACATACATACCAGATAACTAGAAAAATGAAGATGAAACAAATTAAAATAAAAAAGTAGATACTTAAACGATATATAAATGTAACAGGAACATCTCAATTAAGGAAAAAACATGTAGCCATTTCAGGAATACACCATCTGTTTGTTATTATGATTTCCTTATGATATATATGGAACAAAATCCCTTTGCAAAAAATTACGTCCACATTATTCACAATATTTGTAAGCTGAATAAAGGCAACCACATGTAAATGATACTAATTACAAAAATGTCCATCCCAAAATATTTGTCAGGTTATGTTCATCACAGAAAGCACATATAATTGATGTCTTCATTAATTCCTTTTGGGGAGAGAGAACTTAATCTATCGATCCAAAATGTCTCACGTTGATCCAGTCTTTTCTGTAAATCTTCATATTTCTCTCTTTTTTGGATCCTCTCTAAGATCACAAATTGTATCTGTGCCAAATTATGTTGTTTATTCTGCCAATGTCTTGCCACCGCCGAACTTGCAATGTTGTTCCTAATACACGATCTGTGTTCGTTCCACCTTGTTTTAGCTGTACGTTGCGTTTGTCCAACGTAATACAATCCGCATGGGCATTTGATCCCATATATAATACCTGGAGTGTCACACGTTGCATAGCTTTTTAATCTTATCTTCTCTCCAGTATATGGATGATTGATTGTTTCTCCTTTCATAATATAGCTGCAATTGCTGCAGTTTAAACATGGGAAAGTACCTATTCGGTCTGTGTTCTTCTTCTTCTGTGGTGGCCTCGTTTGAACTAATCTATCTTTGAGGTTGGAACTTCTTTGGTAGGCAAACGTGGGAACTTTTTTAAATAGATGTTCAACTCTTTTATCACATGTAACAGTGTTCCAATTTTTCTTTATAATTGCCTTGATGCGATTACTTTGTCGTGAATATTTAGAAACAAAAACTAGTGGAGATGAAATATCTTTCTTAGTTTCTCTTGGTTTAAGTAAATCTTCTCGATTCTGTGTCATTGTTCGTGCTTCTGCCAATGCAATTTCTTCCTGTGAGTAGCCTCGTTCCAGAAATTTATTGCCCATCGCCTTGACTGCTGCTTCATATTCGCTTGGGCTGCTGACTATTCTTTTGACCCTAAGCATTTGACTATAAGGTAGATTTTTAATCAAACTTGGTTGGTGAAAGCTCAACCGATGTAACAGACTATTCCTGTCTGTACTCTTCCGGTGTATTGTTTTTTGATATTCAATTTCTGTAATGTTAATCTCTACATCTAAAAAGTGGATGGATTTCTGTGAATATTCATAGGTAAACTGTATCCGAGGGTCTATGCTGTTAATGTATTCGAAAAATTCTAATAAGCGTATTTCTGTGTTTTTCCAAATGCCAAAAATGTCATCAATATATCTGATCCAGATTATAAGATCTTGATTCCATAGGTGATTTGATAAGACATATTCTGTTTCAAATTTGTGCATGAATGAGTTCGCATATGAGGGGGCCATGGTCGCTCCCATGGCCGTACCTGCAACTTGTAAATAGTATGAATTCTTGTATTGAAAGTATGAGTTATTACTGATAAATTCAAGCAGGCCCATAATGAATTCTTTTTGTGCAGCTATATCTCCCTCTTTCAGAAGTATCCATACTTATGCTTTTCAAAGTTGCCTCACTATAAGAAAATTTAACTGGTGATACTTAATTAAGGAATGTGAATAAAACATTTCTTGCTGAAGAATTTACTACAATTATTTGAGATTTTGGAATCGACATAGAATACTGGACTGTATACTCAATAGGATATTGCAACCCTGCCAAGGGTCAACTGAGAGCTCTAGTCTTTGGTAAGGAAATATTACCTTACTTTTCTTCTTTATTGGGGTCATGGAAGTTGCCACCCTATCCTTGCCCTCGGTCAAACTCTCAAAGGCAGCACCCTGCCTTTGTGCGGAACGCAACATCTGCTGCTCCCACTCTGTCTTCCCAAGCTGCACATGTCCCCCATGTGTGTGTGGCCAATGCTTACCTGATGCAAGAGAGAATGGCCCTTGATGTGATGCCCCTGTCCTTGGCTGCTGGTCTGCAACGCTCCCATGGCAATCTGTAGCAGGACCAGAAACTAATACATGGGATGGTTGCCTTGCAGCGGTAACCACTGCACAAGGGGGGTCACCACTGACTAGTCTTGTGAAGGCACCTGACCCCCTGCACACTCACAGGCCACAACTGCTCCACCCATTGGTGCACTCACTTCTGCCAGCATTGAGGACTGCACATCCAGTTCTGCATCAGAGCCAGCTGAGTCCAATGATTCCGAAGGGTCTGCAGCACGGCTGAGGATGGTCTAGAACACCAGTGGGTTCTCACAGCCTGCCACGCCACATTCTCCACTGGTGGTCTGACGCACCTCAGACTCTTCTTCATCCTCCTCCTCTTCTGCTTCTGTTGCATCCTCACCTGCACATGGACAGAACAAGACATGTGGAGTCATGTGCAACGTGTCTACAGTAAAACTGTGTGTCACATACCTGCCATGCTACAAAATGCAGGGCATGTAATCAGAAGAGCATCCATACATTATGGCCAACAAGCAATGTGTGCATGGCAAATGCAGACTGGCCAACACATTCCCTGCCCAGGGTCATGGTGCCAGTGTACACATTGGCAACCAACAAGTTCATTAAGAACCAACTTAGGGGCCATGTTACGGCACACTGTTGACTAATGGACATGGACAAGTGTCTCTGTGACGTGCAATTACATTAAATGACAACAGTCATCCGCACATATGCAGCTACAAGGCCACATTCATCACATGCCACACCAGTGTTGCCTTGGTACAGGGACTCTAGACAAAGAGAGCATGCCCCAAGTTATGGAAACAGCAAATCGTCCCACGGAGATGCATGGCTGTTAGAGGACCACATAGGCAAGGTCCGTGAAGTAGAGATAGCAAGTTAATGTAGTTGTAGATAGGACAAAGGAACAGTGACCCACAAGAGGGAGACGGGTGTGGGCACATGGAGTGTGGGCTGAGTGTGGGAGGGTAACAGGGAGCAGGCGTCACAACGATTTGCCTCTGGAGTCATTGCCATTGGGGCAGCGGGGGTGTGTACAGTCTGAACATATGCATATTCAATCAGGGCATGCCATAAGCCATGTTGTGTGTCAGCTTGGATGGTCTATGTGGCATGGCAGAATGTACATACATGTGTGAAACGAGATTCAATATTCTGCATGGCATGAAGTGTAACTAGGATTTGGGACGCATGCACATGTCTATCAGAACAGAGTCACCCACAGGAAGGATGCAGCAAACAACTGTGCACGTAGTGGTATCATGTGGTAGATGTTGGGTGGGCGATGCTTGTGGGGGATGAGTAGTGTCAAACGGACACCACATGGTTTGTATCCACTATTGTGTCCACTGGACAGGAGATAGTCCACCACATGACATAGTTCACTCAGGGCAGTCATTCCAGTGCAGCCAGTTGTGCACTACAATTATACATCTTGCTGATGCATTACTTCACATACTTAGAATGCACAATGTGGGGCACTCACCGGATGTGTCCTGGTAGTTCTGCAGCCCTTCCACACATTGCACGTGCTCCAGTAGAATGAATTGGCCCATAGCCCCTTCATGCTGGGTCAGCTCCTCCTCCTCTGGTAATCCCCCTCCAGTTGTCAGAGCAGATGCCGGGTTGGCACCGAGCTTGGACTTGGTGTGATGGGTGAGATCATTCCAGCACTTCACTACCTGTGCAGCAGTGCGCTTCTCAAACCCTAAGGCGTTGATCTCGTCCATGACATGCTGCCAATGCACCATACGCTAGGCAGTTGTATGAGTGCTCGCAGGATGCTGGCACATGTCACTGTGGTGACTGGCCACGTAGTCCATGAGGATCTGGAGTTCGTCATCATGGAAGTTCTTCTTCCTCAACATGCCAGTGTTCTGAGCCGTGCCATGGGGTTCAACCTGTTCCTGCTGAGCAGGCTTAGCCTTCTAGCCACTGGTGCCATGAGATGTTGGTGCCATCCTTAAGTGGCTGGGACCACTTTGGAATCCAGATGCCAGACAAGTGGCCTGGGGTCATGGCCTGACCCCTTGGAGCTGTAGCAGCTGCTTCCACAGTACACACCTGACCCCCTGGGGCTGGTGCAGCTGCTTCCACAGCATGCCCCTGACCCCTTGGGTCTGGGGCAGCTGCTTCCACAGCACACACACCCATGAGCCCTTGGGGCTGGGGGAGCTGCTTCCACTGCACGCCCCTGACCCCAGCCCTGTCTGCCCCCGTTCCCTCTTGGGGCCTTTCCACTCATGTTCCAGGAGTAACAGAAATATGGAAGACACACCCAGTAATTGTCCTGGGCTATATGAGTGGGGGAGCAGTCTATGTGGTGGAAGACATAGTTCCCTGGTCCAGCAAGGCTCAAATGTAGGCCATGTGTGGATAGTAAGGTAGGCGTAACGCTTAGGTACCCTTAAAAAATAAACAAATGTGTACATGATACCAGGATAGCTTCTGAAATAAGAAAAAAGTGGCACCCAGCAACACAAAAAATGCATACGCGAACCCCGGAAAGCTACCAGAAAGGTAAGGTTAGTGGTACCCGATACACAGGGGCACCCAGAGGTGGAATAAAATGTGTACGTGACTCACCTTTAGCCTTGCAAAAATCTAAAGTTGATGCATGTATGCACAGAGGCAAATTCCTCACCAAAATAAGAAGTACTTAAATCCCTGAAGTGTATAGGATGCGTGGCACCCCAAAAATATGCAGTCTCCACTTGTCTATCTCCTCCCCTTCGCACGCACTATCGGAGTTGTTTTTACACATACTTATGTATCGCCAAATAGGGTGTGCTTAACAACCGTGTGCATCGCATGTCATGTGCTGAGGGACTTTCCTCTGATTTTACGTGTCCACGCTTTTCTTATTTTTTACACGCACAGTTGCTTCACTATGTTTCTGGCTTGCTTCAATGCGAGACACAGAAAACCCATGCTCCTGTCTCCGTGCCATTTTACCTGCTTCCTCCTGCCCTGTGCTGCCTCCAATTTTTCCATCTGCTGTTGCCTGTACAGTGTGTGTGCCTTCTGCCCACCTGCACTGCGTTTGAAGTGCCTGCTTTCCAGCCCTTGCCTATGCGCCTGTCTCCAGCCCGGTGATCACCTCCGCTGCTTCGTTGGACTCTCACCTTGCCATTCCACCACCACCACTCCACAGCCCAGCTCCAAGACCACCTGGCCCACCCACATGTGCCGATGATGTTGCCATGTCAGCACCATCATCCTCACACAAGAGCAGCAAGCCCATGGCAGGAAGGCAGAGGGCTGTCAACTTCACTGTCACGTAAATTGACATCCTGGTGGCAAAGGTCTTGGAGCATTATGATGCCTTCTTCAACCTTGTGATGCAATGGGCAAGGCTTGACGCCAGCAGATCTGGGACAGGATCACGGATGCCATCAACGCGAAGGGGGTGGCAGTCCGCAACTTCAAGACCATGCACAAGCTCTCGGAGGACATGAAATCCAGGACACATGGCAAGGCCCTTCACTACATCCAGGCTGGTGCTACCGTGGACGGCACCATGCTCGCAGGTGCTGGATGTCGGGTAACAACAAGCGAGTCCTGCAGAGGTTCTACCGTGCACTGCATTCCCAGGTCTGCAAATCACGCCAACGTCTGGTTTTAGACAGGTGAGTAGCCATGTGGTGCACTGCTCTACGGTACATGTATGTCTTGCATGTTCCAGCATGTTGGCAGTGATCCCCTTAGGCTTGCAGCAAGTATGATTCTGAGATGGATGTCTGCATGCATGCTCCAGACATTGCTCTCCATGTGTGCATTCAGACATCTTTGGATTTTAAATGTGATCTTACTTGCATTTTGAGTTGTAGTTCTGGCTTGCAGACCGTGCACATGCAATGTTACTTGTGTCTGAAACATGCCAGGATATGATATGATGTTGCATTTATAACGCGCCTGCACATAAGTGTTTCTAGACACGACAAGACAAGGAGGGGGAAACAAGGGAGGAAAAAATAACAATCTTATTATGCCTTATGTCATTCAGATTGCCTACATGTGGGGAAGAAGGAAGGGGAGAAGTGCCAGAGGGGAGGGGAAGGAGGAAGTGCAGTTAACTCACAAGTGCAGCCAGCAGGTGGCTAATAAAGGCAGAGAGAAGGGACTGTAGGGTTGCAGATACAGCCCCTTGAGTGCTGGGAGCCGAGGCCAGTGTGAAGGAAACTGGACATGCAGGAGCCTGGGCCTGAATTCAGAAGGTGACCATGTGACCAGTGCACAGAGTCAGATGCATCAGCAGGGGAGAGGAAGAGACAAAGCGGAAGCAAAAAGAAAGGTCTTAAGTTGCTTCCGGAACCAGCAGTGGTTCTGCTCCAGTTTGAGAGAGGCAGGGAGGCTGTTCCAGAGGGAGGCCCCAGCCGAGGAGAAAGATCTTCCCCCATCTCTCTTCTTGGAGAAGCGTCTGACCCTCAGAGAGTTGGAGGTGGATGAGCGGAGAGCTCAAGAAGGAAGATGTTTTGGAAGAGAAGTTTGGAGGTAGTGCGGTCCCAGGCCCCAGAAAGCCTTGTGGACAATGCAGAAGGTCTTGAACTTGATCCTTGAAGCCACAGGGAGCCAGTGAAGAGATTTCATAGCTGGAGATATACGATCCCTGGGCTTGAGGCCAAGGACAAGTCTTGCAGTCCTGTTCTGGATGAGTTGTAAAGGTCGAAGAGTAAAGGCAGAAAGATTTAGAAAGAGGCTGTTGCAATAGTCCAGTCTAGAGGGGACCAGAGCTCTGGAGACAGTGAGCTTCTAGGGGAAAGTGAGCAAAAGAAGAATACCTCTGAGGAGGTGCAGCTGATAGTTTGATTTCTTCGAGACGTTAGAGATGTGAGGATAGAAGGAGAGGGTGGAGTCGAAGATGATACCAAGGTTCTTAGCCTCACAGGAAGGAGCAGGAAGAGGGCACGGAGTGGGCAGTGAGTAAGAGAGGGGAAAGGAGGGAGCAGGTGTCCCAATGAGCAGGATCTCAGTCTTACTGTTATTAAGGCAGACATTGTTGGTGGCACAACATTCCTGAACTGGGGCCAGCCAGTCTGATATGAGAGAAGAAGCAAAGGTGGCTTAGGCAATCCTGAAAGAGAGCTGAGTGTAATCCACATAACAGGATGTAGCAATGCAGTGGGCAAGAGGTACCCGGTAGTAGTCGAAGACCCAGGGAGAGAGGTTAGGCCCCTAGGGAACACCACAGGTAAAGAGAGAGATAGAAGAGAGGAAAGACCCCAGTTGGACCTGAAAGAGTCATTCGGTGATCAAGGAGGTCAACCAGGCCAGGGCCTGATTAATAATACCAAGGTTGTCCCAGAGACGATTGAGCAGGATGGCATGGCTGACTGTGTGAAAAGCAGAGGATAGATCAAGGGTAATGAGGACAGAAGGGAGATTAGAGTCACGATTGGAGAGCAGGTCTTCACAGGTGTTCAGGAGAGCAGTTTCTGTGTTTCTTTCAGCTCTGAAGCCCCACTGGTGGTCATGGAGGTAACCAACAGATTCAGTATGTACATTAAGCTGGGAGATTGCCAGCTTTTCCAAGAGTTTGCCCAGGAAAGGAGTGATGGAGATCAGGCGATAGCCGGAGAGGAAGGATCGGCCGAGGGTTTCTTTGGAAGGGGGTGCACAAGAGAGTGTTTAAGGGGGTGGTGAACCTTCCAATGGCAAATGAGTCATTGCAGAAATCGGCCAAGGCTGGAGCAAGGGTGTCAATGTGGTTCTTGATAGTTCTGGGTGAGCACAGGAGAACCTGCCTTAAAGAGACTTTCATAGATCAGACTTGTCTAGAAACATCTTCAGGGGTGAACAGGGGAAAGGAGGTGAAAGGAGGAGGAGAGATGTCCTCAGACAGGCCTGGAGTGGTAGAGGAGGAGGAAAAGGAGTTAGAGGAAGAGAGGGTGGACAGGATGTCCTGAGTTTTAGTAGTGAAATGAGAGGCCAAGGCCACGCACAGGGCCTGGGAGGGAATAGTAGAGGTATAGACTACAGCAGGATTGGCCAGCTCCTTGCAGATTTAGCAAATTTCGGCCGAGTTATTAGATGCCTCAGAGATGCAGGCTTGGATGTAAGCTCTTTTCTTAGAGAAGACAGAGAGTCTGTACTGCCTTTGGAGCAGGCGGCAGGCCAGCTTGTCAGAGGGTGTGCCCGATGCCCTCCACTTCCTCTACGCCGCTTTACACTTGCGTTTAAGGGTGGCGAGGTTCAAATCGTACGAAGAGTTGCACTTGGATTTGGGCTTGAAGCGGATACTCACAACAGAGGCAAGGACATCTACAGTGTTCGAGATAGAGAGATGAAGGTTAGAGAGGGCTGTGTCTGGGTGTTAGTCAGCCAAAGGTGCAGGAGGAGGAGACAACATAGTGGTAAAACGCTCAACTGACACACGCTTCATGGGTCGGATGACAGAGAAGGTAGGTGGCAGTGCTGGAGTCGGCTTGACCTGCGGGGAAGAGAGAAAGATGTGGGAAGAAAGGAGAAAGTGATCACTCCAAGAGAGAGAAGTGGTGAAAGGGTTAGAGAAGGGGAGGTGTGAGGAGATCAGAACATCCAGGGTGTGCATTGCAGTGAGTTGGGCCTGAGGGAGGAATATATATATAGAGAGAGAATCACAGATTTTGTGAAAGAGTCCTGAAGAAGGGCTTGTAGTATCCAGGTGGATGTTCAAATCTCGGAGGAGGAGAAGTTGGGAGGTAGAGGCAAGGAGGGAGGAGGAGAGGTCAGCCCACTCAGAGAGGAAGAGGGTGACTGGGCCAGGTGACCTGTAGATGGGGCTCACAGTGAGAGAGAGGCCAAGAGAGATGAAGAGCCTGCAGACCAGGCATTCAAAGGTGGAGTAGTGTGCCATTGGAATGATAGCAGCAAGGATCCACTCCAGGAAAATCAAGGCTACACCTCCACTGGGATGGTTGGTTGTGGGTTCAGAGAGGATCTTGTAGCAATCAGGAAGGAGAGTGTCAAAACCTGTGACAGAGCTGACTGTGAACCAAAACTCGGTGAGACCAAGTACATTCAAATCAAGCTCTTCCAGGAGACGGCAGATATCAGAGGAATATTTGACAGCTGAATCAGAGTAGAGAGTAGCGATGTGGAGCAGGTTGCCACCATTGAAGGACTTCTGGGGAGGGGTAGAGGCCAGAGGTACACGCTGGGGGAGTGTTGGATGTGCCCAAGGATGGGCAGAGGAGGAGGGAAAATAATGCAGGGTAGTCAGAGAGGAAGAAGAGAGTGCCAGAGGGGTGGCCGAGGAGGGACGCAAAAGGGTGGATAGAGAAGCATCAGGGGGTGCTGAAGAGGTGGCAGAGGAAGGAGCCAGCAGAGGATGCAGAGAGGGGTAAGAAGGGATAGCAGTAGAGGAAAGGAAGTTGATAAGGCGTGGGAAGCATCTGTAAAAGTGGAGGAGATTGGCAGGCAGGCCCTGGACCAAGACAGTGCCATTTAAGTAGAGATTAACGATGGTCTTAGAGGAGTGGAAGGGGGCCAGGAGGTCCTACCACTGCATGCCACCATTATTGCGAGAAGAGGAAAATGGAGAGAGAACAGAGACCATATGGGGGTCCATAGGCCTGGAGAGGGAACAACAAAGAATATGTCGGTAAGGGTCTGTCTGGAGGAAACACTGGTATAGGTATCAGCAATAGGGAGGCCTGGGTTGGAGACCAGGATGTCCCTTTTGAAGTTCTTCCTGTTAGACGTATTGCGAGGGAAAGGATAGTTGATTGAAAAGCAGTTAGACAAAATACGTGCGACAGAAAGCACCATTGGGGGTGTAGGGAGGAAAGAGGGTGGGGTAGGGAAAGGGGAGCCCAGGCAGGGGATTGCTGAGGGGAGAGGAGGTCACACAGGGTGGGGCATATAGGAGGGAGGCACAGGGGGGACACACAAGGGAGGGGTGCACAACAAAGAACAAGATCAACAGACCTACAAATCAGATGCATTACAGAACCATCAGAGAGAAAAGAGCACAACAGGGAACCTAGAAGTAGAGAATGCAGATGTAGTACAGAACCAGGCAAAGCACAAATCACACCAGGGACCTGAAAGTAAAGAAAGAATATCCAGTACAGGTCCAAAAGCAAAACACAGAGGTCAGCAAGGAACCTAGAAGTGAAGAATGCAGGCAATTGCAATGTGAGGCCACAAACCGTGGATAGCAACACAATATCAAGAACCGTAGAGAGCAAACACCAAGTCAGTACAGTCAACAATACAGTCAACAAGGCACAGAACACAACAGGAACCTAGAAGAAGAATGCAGAAATGCAAAATTATTCCAGAAAACCAGTGGAACACTAGACAGTGTTAAAATAGTACACAATAGATCAAAGAGGGAAGGGCTGAGATGTGAGAGGAAGGAAGGGAAATGCAGGAAGGGAGGATGGAACAGGATGCTGGGATCTATGATACAAGAGAGCACATGCAGCCAAGTTGTTGGCTAAGTATTTGAGCACATCACAATACAACACACCCAGATTGCATTTACCTGATCAGTCGCAGCAGGTCAACGGCTGCAGGCTACGTGCTACCAGGACGGACGGCAGACACCAATGGAGTTGTCATTAGCCTCTGGTCCTTGGCCGTGGGGGCTTCTGTGGCAGTGGGTGACTTAGGTGGATGATTTAAAGGGCCTGCCAACCAATGGGAGTGTGGTGGGATGGAGGGAGGGGGAAGGCCAACAAACAAGGAAGCAACAGGGCAAAGTGAGGGGGCAGTAGGCACACACTTGGTACGGTGCAAAAAAAAATGTTTTACAAATGCACAACTTACTGTGCCATGGAGCACCTGTCCTCACCCCAGCACCGGAGAAGCCTGATGATGGTGGGGGTGGCCTGTGGGGACAGAGGGAGAAAATACATGTTAGTGCATGCTTTCCTCCTGTGTCAGCAGGGGTTCGGGCCATGGGTCCTCTTGGTCCGAACAGGTCCAAACAGAAATTACCCTTTTCTTTGTCTGCCTTTCGGTTCGGATTACCGAGAGATGCCTTTGATCTAAGAGTTAAGAGCAGAAAAGAAGAAGCAGGGCTAAGAAGGTGGATGGTGCTTAGGCCAGGTGACCTAGAGCCACTTGCACCTGCTCCCCATCTGCAAAGGAAAGGAAGCAGGACGGCTGCTTAAGTAGGGAAAAAGAGAGGCAACCAGGAAGGCACCAGGTGGGCGGGGCTTAGGCCAGGTGACCTAGAGCCACTTGCACCTGCTCCCCATCTGCAAAGGAAAAGATGCTGGAGGGGTGCTTAAGTAGATGGCAAGTAGATGGCAAGTAGGTAGCAAGTGTTCCAGTTGAGGTAGTGTTGCCCACATCATGTGCATACATGACGCTCATGTGTATGTGGCCAAAATGGGAATGTGTGACTGGGCATGACTCACACCTGGATGCAACATGTGCATTTGGATCTATGGCTTAGTCAGGTTGAGGCATTGCTGTTCACTGGACTCTCATGTGATTGGTCATGGCACTGCTTTCGCCCTCTGAGTTGATGTGTGCGCATGACATGTGTATGTGCTTGTTCCTATGGCATGCTCACATGTGCAAATGATGCATGTGTATAGCATATGCAATATATTGGTTGTACCAGTGGTATGTAGTTTGATGTGATTGTGTGGAGTGATGGACAGGCAGGTGTCTGCATGGATGTGGATTGCATGTTCTTGTGTGTGGGTGTGGAGGTTGATGGTTGCTCCCTTGACAATCCATGTTCCTATGAATGTTGGTGATGCCACGCCGGTTTTGGTGCAGTACACTGATGTTGCTGTTCTGTGTCTCCTTTTCCACAGTTGCATCTGATGCAGAGGGCCGAAGCAGTGCTGTGGGGCATGGGTGCAGGGATGCCTCCACCAGGCAGAGGCGTAGGCCACAGCCACACTCCTGTGCCAGCTCATCTTCAGAGAGCGATGTGGCTGTGACAGCGCCAGTGACATCGGGCATTGCTGCTGGGGGTGAGTCCAAGAAGGTGACGGTGGGAGGGGACTCCTCAGCAGAGGTGGGGCCAGGTGATGCCACACAGGGGACATCCATGTCGGAAGATGCCCCGGAGTCATCCAGATTGACCGAGAGGGAGGTAGAGGAGGTGGCCGTTGCAGCCCAGCCCACGGAGTCAGGTGGGGGTATAGAGGTGGGCATACTTACTGCAGTTCTGTCCCAGGTGCATGAGGCTGTGCAGGCCACTGTGGAGAGGCCTGTGTAAAATCCTGTCCCTGGGGCATCAAATGCAGCAATGCGCGCCAGCCAGGATGCCTCCACCCAGACCCACCCCCCCTTGTCAGCTGGTGTGTCCATCCGGGATTATGTGCTGTCCCTGCTGGCTAGGTTGAAGAGGTGGAAATGTGTCATTGGTGATGATGTGCAGTCTAATCATATTCTGCTTGCCCATCATCACAGTGAGCTATACCGCCTCGTGATCTGGCTTGTAGCATGCCTGTTCCATGGTGTACTCCATGGGCTGTTCACTGCTGTAACGACGTCCTCGTCGTCCTCCTCTGTGCACCAGTCATCCTCCAGGGTGCCTCCTGGCCAAGATTCCTGCAGGGCCCCCTGTGCAATAGTCCCACCCACAATGCCCCGCTTGGTGGAGCTCCCAACCCTGCCCACATTGGGAGTCCAAGGCACAGCAGCTGAGGCGGTCACTGTGCCTACCCAGCCCCTAACAGGGTCACAGGCAATGGAGGGACAGGTTAGCATTTTAAAGTCTCAAATGCAGTAGGAGCTGCTCTGGGTTATGGAAATATCATGGCAGTCTTTCCGACCCATGTGACGCTTACGTCATCACTTCTTTGTATTTCCGCACTCCAAAAATCTAGCGCATGCGCCTATTGGCAACTGGCGTTACATTTGCCGACGGATTCAAGACAGAGCTGGCTTGGGTGCAACCGGATGCACAGCAACTGTAAGTATACCCCATTTCGAGCCTAAATGTCCATGCCTGAACTTTGTGTGGGTTACAACTGTTTTAATTAATTTTTAAACCGACCCAGATAACGCTGGCAATTGATATGTTTTTCTTGGGTATGTATTTATATATGTGTCCTGAGCGGCATGTGTCCCATTACAGTGACGGATAATCGGGTTGCTATCCCTTCGTAGTTCCTGGTTACCTTAAGGGTTTACGATCACTTGGAAGAAAATAAGGGGCTTCCTATTATGTTACCTGTGGGAGATGGCACCCAGTAAGGTACAATATAGCCACACTTGCTTCTTGGGCGGTATGGGCCGACTCACAATTATGTGTTGCCAGTTTTTGAGAACTTGGAAGCAATTCGGGTCGTTCCTAATGATTGTATTTATTGTTTTTATTGTTTTTATAGAGCGGTTTAATCCAAAGCACTTGTATGTAGGCTTCCGTGACTTACGGGCGACGTTACAGACGCACATAGTGTAGCCACAAAGGGTATTCATGCGCCTTCCTTTTCCTTTTACCTAGACTGTGCGGACAGTTCTGCATACCACTGCTTGGACCCACCAAATTTAAGACGGGACAGCGCCTGTCGCCGGAATTGCACCACCGTTGCACTTCTATGCATCGACCCTTGTCCTCATGTTATGAGGTGAGCGATTTCAGATACTATTTCCAACTTGCAAAGGTGTGTCTCAACAACGTATTCGAGCAATGTCTTCCCAATAGCTTTCCAATCGACTCTATGCTTAACTCTAGGCGCTGACGCTAGTTTGGTAGCGACCAGGGCGTCCAACTCTTTCTGGCCATGGAAGCACAGGACTATAGGTGCAAGGTTTGTCCTAGTTTTCCCACTTTTGGTTATTTCGTTTTTAGGCCTTCTAGGGTGCACAGCCCTTCACATTATAGTGGGGCCTCTGGTTTCAGTCTTCCTTGGTGTTGGCTTTTCTCCACCATCAGGCACAGTGTCCTTGTGCCTCACAAACCCCCTCGCTCTGGGAAATCACAAGGGGCATAGTCTTGAAATGTTTTTTTAGACGTGCTTCCCTTAAATTGGATGCTCAAGAAAATGTTTTGTAATTGTTTGACTTTGCATGTGGCAGGGCTGGTGAAAGGGACTGGTATTTGTTCAGATCCTATGTCTTTGTATGTAGCCAATATAGGCCAGTGCACTCATGTTGTGCACATTTTTTATTTTTTTTCTAGGACACTGTAATGTTTCTCCTGATGAGGACGTTGACCTAATCATCTTTTTACATCGAAACCGGTTGAGAAGACAAGTGGGGAAGCGATTTGTAGAATTGCATCGTTTTGTTCCACCACATTAGTACATTACATGTGACATAATCATTGTGATTTCCAACATTTAATGTATATGCAATAAGGTTGTTTGTGGAGACAATTAGAAGGTCCCACTACATAATGTCCTACAATGTGGATATGCATTTTTGTGGCTTATGGATGAATGTTTGGCACTGAATGTGGAGAAAGGAATGATTCACTGTGAATGGAGTTTAATGCTATAGCTTTTATAGCTTTTATGTAGTTCTATGATTTCCTGCAATGCAAATTACATTTAGAAGTGTGTATTAATATGTGATGGATTCTATTTCTATACATTTGGTATCATGTCAAATACATTTTGATACTGTCTTAATAAATAACGTCCTCTGGACATTTTATTGAGTATTCAATGGAGGGACAGCAGGCACCTAGGAGTAGTGCAGGTGCCGTATGCCCCCCGGGACCGTCATGAGCTCAGAGGGCTTACCAATGTATCAAGTACAGGGCACTGATTCAGCAGGTGGCAATGAGAAGGAGGCTATTTCTTGCAGAGCAGACCACCCGAAGGAGGCAGATGGAAAGTGTGAGGCAGCGGGCACACATGGACATGAAACACAGAATGTCTTCCGTGTTCCAGTGTTATGAAGGGCAGATCGTGGTGGCAGAGAGGCAGCAGGCATGGAAAGCAGGAGTACTGATGGCCAGGGCTGGGATTGCGCTGCATCATGCGAGGAGGCGGGCTGCCATCCTGGAGGCCACCTGCAGGAAAGCACGAGTGATAAACAGATGCTGGACAACCTGCAAGCCCTCCAGGCAACAACAGAGGCCCGCCTGAAAGGGGGAGAGGGATGTAGCCTTAGACCCAGCCCTGGTGGAAAGGCTGAGTGATATCGGAGAGGAGGACTAGCCCACTGCCTTTGTACATAGTTATTTAGGTGTAGGTTTCATTTTTTTATTTATAATTTTTTCTGGACTTTGCAGACTTTCCTTCACAGATTTGTATGTATAAATGTATTTAGGCATAGGGTTTTTATTTCATTTCATATTTTCCCCTGGACTGCTTAGATCTTCATTTCCCGTTTTAATTGTACATATTTATATTCAATACATCTTTTGTTTTGCTATATTCCACGATTCATCCAGTTCATTTGTGTGTCTGCAACTTTGATAGTTCACTTTTCTGCAAGTGCATCTCTCCATTGCAAACCATGTGTCTTGTGGCATGCATGCATTTGTGTTGTTGTTGCTGTGATGGTTGCGGCTTGAAGGATGCACATGTGCCTGACATGTGGGGGTGGGTCCATCAGACGACTGGGCCTGCACTGCATGTTTTATTTGCATTTGGCTGTGCAGCAGCACTGTGTGTTTGCCATCGGTGTGGTTGGGGTGGAGGGAGGTGGGCTCACTGTGGAGATGTTCCATGGTCACGTTAATGACACATTTGTTTGTCGTTGCTGTGTTAAACCCATGTCATGCAGACACACCCACTAGCATGTGCAGTCACACACTGCCTTCTCTCATGTGTTGCTCCATCTCAGACACTGAAATGCAGTAGTGAGTCATGTTTGCTCTTTCGGAGGTGCAGACTAATTATCCAGTCTCTGTGACTCATGCACTCTCTGACTGCCCTTCCAGCACTCATGCATGGCCCTGTCATGTTATTGTTCTCTGTCAGGTAATTAGCCACCCCTTCCACCCATGTCACTGATGCTCAGGCAGTGACATGCCTGGCCATTGTTTGTGGATATTTGAAATGTATTAGTAGGTTTACTGTTGTCTTGGGCACCCATTAAGTTAGTGTGCTTTGATGCTTTGGCAATGTGCCAGGGCCAACATGCACATGCCACTTGCCATTGCATTCACTTGACAAATGTGCATGGGGTGGGATGATTAATGTCTTGAAGGGTGTGTCAGCAGTTGCTCCTGTCCTGGATGGATCTCCAGGTCTTCCTGTTGATCATTTCTGTGGTGGAAATGTTGGTGTTCCATTTCATGGTGCTGGCAGACCACAGAGGTTGAGGTGAGCTACAGACATGCATGCACTGGCATGGTGGGAGACTGTCAGCGGGCTGCCTGAGGGGGTGTCACAGGTAAGGGGACCTGGGGATGGTGTCCAGACTCAAGGGTGGCTACCTGGTGGGGAGGGTCACTGGTGAGGGGGGCTGGGAGGTGGTGTCCAGACTGGAAATGGAGAGGAGGTGCCAAGCTCGATTCACACTCCAACCGCCCATTTTGAAGTCCCAGGAACGTTCACGCTGAAATATGTGACGTATGATGAACAAATAAACCAGCAGAGAGCCGCAGTTGGGCGCTGTCTAGTATCTATCAGAAGCACAGCACCTATTGAAGTACCGACACCTAAGAAAACCTGGACAGTAAGGTACCCATTGAGGAACCCATACCAACACGTGAGACAGAACGACGATTGTCAGAATACAATACCTGAAGAAGCTAAAAAGATACTAAAGGAAGACAAATGGTGATGTCATAAGAACACAAGCTGACTCACACATAGAAGATATAACGACCTAAGAATGATGAAAAGAGACGAAACACCATGGATAAGTGACATCCTGAGCCGAAGTTGAAACAATTGATGTCAAGATGTCAGAAATTATGCCATATGTGCGATGAAGATACACAGTTAGTTTAAACGTGTACATTTGCAAAATAACTGCAAGAAGCAAGGATTCGGGAGGCTTGCTTATGCTTAGTAGTAAAATAGATTGCGGCAAGCGCCACCTATACATATCTACTTCAAAAGGAGCACTTTATATAAGTATACTTCCACTACGCACAAGAGCAGAATCAACCAACGGTTACTAAAGGTCTCAAGAGGAGAGCTTTGCAGCAAACAAATCGAAAATTAAAGACAGAGAGAGACTCAGGCAAAGGTAAATCATGCCAAGAAGCCAAGGTTGTATTGGCTGAAATAGACCGAAAGTGGATACATTTAATGAGAAGAGGAACAGAGTATCATGTGCAGAAAGGTCAGGATAAGCCACAGATTGCAGTTGGCTGGCAAAATTAAATCAAATACACAAATTGCATGAAGAATTAGATGATTTCATGGTGTTGAAATCACGTGACCAGACGAGCAAGAAGGGATAAAACTTTCACACCTACGCATGGACCTGTGCCATGCACAGACGCCTTAACTTTTCCAGACCAAGAAGCAGTCTCAAGGCCAATCACAATGAAGTAATTGACACATGACCACTGAGGTGATGATTGATTGTAACAATAATTGGAGGGAAGCTGGGGGTGCAGACGAAACTCCCTGTACCTGGCCGGCTATTCTGCACGCTGCAAAGCAAGTGGAAAAGTATGAGTGGGGTTGATGCCAACCCAATCATAGTGGACCAAGTAATCTAGGGGCCTGTAGTTGGCAGAGCCAATGAGACGTTGTACTTTTAGTGACATTTACAGTAGCCATTTTGAAGGAAGGGCTCAGATGCCCACCTGACATTGTTTATCCAATCCCCTCTCCCCGTTACCATATACAGATATAGTGCCTATATTAAAGTTACCTTCCTATAACCAATAGAGTGCATGCTAAAATGTTAAGAGTTAGACCTCAGTGATGACAAGTTTTTGTTATAAATACTATGGTTTTTCTGCAAATAATTGGAGTTGAAGGGAGAAAGAAGATCGAGCGATTGCTGATATTCATGAACTCCCCATTTTTTGTACTTGTCCTTAAACGGACTCCCTTTGGCAAACTATTGAGTTGTCATTGTTGATTTGATGCGAGAGTATTAATCTGCATCCCCATCCATCTCCTGGGTGCTGATACTCATCTTAAAGTGCTGTTTGAGAAACCCACAGTCCTGTGGGCTGACTGGGGTCCCTACTGCACACTGGGGCCTAGGGGGGTGGTGTCCAGACTGGAGGGGGCTGCCTGTGGGGGATGTCACAGGTGAGGGGGATGAGGGGAGCTCTCCTAACTGGAGGTGCTGGAGGGTGGTGTCCAGACTGGAGGGGGCTTCCTGTGGTGGGTGTCACAGGTGAGGAGGGTTGGGAGGTGGTGTCCAGACTGGAGGGGTGGTGTCCAGACTGGAGGTGGCTGGCTGTGGAGCGTGTCACAGGTGAGGGGACATGGAGGATGGTGTCCAGACTGGAGGGGACTGTAGGGTGGTGTCCAGATTGGAGGGGGCTGCTTGTGGGGTGTCCGATGTGAGTGGGCTGCGGGCTGATGTCCAGACTGGAGAGGGCTGCCTGGGGGTTGTCCCAGGTAAGGGGGCTGAGGGGTGGTGTCCAGATTGGAGGGGGCTACCTGGGGGGATGTCACAGGTGAGGGGGTCTGGGTAGCGGTGTCCAGACTGGAGTGGGCTGCTTGGGGGTATCCAGACTGGAGTGGGCTGCCAGGGCAGTGTCAGAGGTGAGGGAGGCTGGGGAGTGGTGTCCCGACTGTAGGGGGCTGCATGTGTGGGGTGTCACAGGTGAGGGGGTCTGGGGGCTGGTGTCCAGACTGGAGGGATCTGGGGAGTGGTGTCCAGACAGGAGGGGGCTGCCTAGGGGGGTGCCACAGGTGAGGAGGTTTGGGGGGCGGTGTCCACACTTGAGGGTGCAGCCTGGGCTTGCGAGGTGAGGTGCGCAATTTTGCTGGGTACGCAGCATGGCCTTGCAAGGGAGGGCCCACGTTTTCGCAGGTATGCAGTCTGGGCTTGCAAGGTGAGGAGTGTGATTTTGCTGGGGTGAACCCTGGCCTGCGAGGGAGGCCTGAGTTTTCGCTGGGGTGCAGCCTGGGATTGCGAGGTGAAGCGTGCGATTTTGCTTGATGCAGTTTGGCTTTGCGAGGGAGGGCCTGCGTTTTCGCAGGGGTGCAGCCTGGGCTTGCGAATGAGAACCTGTGTTTATTCAGGAGTGCAGCCTGGCTTGCAAGGTGAGGTGCACGATTTAGCTGGGGTGCAGCCTGGGCTTGCGGGGGAGGGCGTGACTTCTCCTAGGGGTACTGGATGGTGGTTCAGGGGTGGGCGTGGAGGCTTGCGCCTGGTTTGGCCTTTATCTTGCTTTTTGGTGTGCGTGGGGGCGTGTTGGGGGTGTTCCTCACGCAGCTTGTTTTTACTTGCACGACAGCTAGTAATGCGCCTTTGAATCCAGGAATACGCGGGGCGTGCAATATTTTATCTGTGCCACGGCTTGCCTAGGGTCCTTCTTGGCCCACCATTTCTGAACCCCATTCCATGAAGCTGGCCCTAAATGTGTATCCTCACACAGAAAGGAAATTATTTAATTGTACTTTCATTCAAACTGACACTTTCTAAACGTTAGCATGTTCATTTCCTACATGCACTTCTAGTCAAGATACAAACAAAATATTATTTGTTGCACTGAGCAAAGCACATTATCATAACCCAGGAAAGCCATTTACAGTATTTTCTGATAGAAGGGTATTACCCCATATGAGAAATTGATATGGAGTAAATAAAGGCAAGGATCATTTCCGGCTGCTTAAATACAAATGACATTTTTGTGTTGGTGTTCATGGAATACTTTATGACTATCACAAAACACAAAAGGAGCTGAGGGGTAAAGTAGGACCCAAGGGGAGAGTGTGAAAGATGGTGCTGAAATGTTTCAGATCATAGTAAAAACATACTTTATTTATCACTTAACATCATTGTTAAAGAACATATATCCCAGTATATGATCTTGAAAAGAAACACACAATACACAAACCCAATAAAGATGTGTAGCATTCCACCCAAAAAAGAATCACAAATAATAATAACACATATAGCAACATTCAATGACCTAATTTGAGTATGAAGCCTTAATCGCATACACCGGACCCTACATGTTTCAGTCCTTCATACTATGAATGTTGAACCTTCCTCAGGGTTCCAAAAAAACAAGATGGCAGGGAGAAGGTAAAGTATCAATTCAGAACACTGAATCCCACGCACAGATTTCTAATTAAAACTCTAGTTCTGATGATCCGCAATCCCACAACTTCGGACACAATGGGCCTCATTATGAGGTTGGAGGTAGCCTTGCAAGTAAAACCCGGCAAGGCTACCTCCAAACTCGAAACCGGGTCCGGCACCCGTGAATGGGCAATTACCGGGGTATTCCGACCTGGCCGTACCCAGTAATTGCCATTTCATGGGTGCTGGAACCGGTACATCCCCATTCCCATTTGAGCCCCATAAGGCTCAATGGGAATAGGGACGTCGATGCACCGGCACGTCGGATGCACCTGCACAGTTTACAACGGTTCTGGTGCATCCGACTTGCTGTGCTCGTGGGTGCTGCTCTGCCCGCCAGGGCAGAGCTGGCGCGCTGACAGGCACCCGTGAGCACAGCTCGTAGTATGGCGGTACGGTAGCAATGGTGCCGGTAGCGCTACCAGCACTGTTGTTACCTTACCACCATACTTATAATGAGGCCCAGAATCTTCTCATTCAATGTCATGCAACCATAGGTGATAGAATAATGTCTCTGCCGTCATCACAAGAGTCCTGAAGGGCTTTGCAAAATCAGTAAACACCTCATTAGTAGGTTATTTCTTAGGACTGTATACTTGAATCTTGTCTTGAGTGGCCATTACTTGCTACTGAACTGCTCACAAGACTTCCTCAAATCACCTTACCCCAATGACCATGGGCAAATTGGCCAATTATTTTCAGGCAAATGCAGGAGTCGCGTTTTCGTGTGACAGCTCGCATGGAAATGCGTATTCACAGCAGCCACCCCTCTACTTTATGAATATTGCATCTCTAAGCAGATTGTCATCATAGATTTGAGGAGGTTGGACTTTTGATGATATATTTTCATAGTATTAGTTAAATATGTTATCAATGAAGATACGTTACATTTCCTATTTTGATGATGTGTTATGTGGAATATTTTATTTCACCAGTATCAGCAGACAACTTTTCTTTTCACATTTTGTGATCCTGGAAATGCATTGGAGGGACAGGGTCTCCCTGTCCTTGTCCTGTAGTCCTTTTTCCATTTGTGTTCTGTATTGTTTTCTGCCCAGGAGCCCATATGGTACTCCTGGCAGTGCAGCTCTTCCTGTTTTTGGTTTGGTGTACAGACCCATGGGATACCCTTATGGCACCCATGGGTGGGGATGAAACCCTGTGACCCTAGTGGATGTTTTTGAGCAGGGTATGGGCTGGTGGCAGCTCCATGCAGAATTTGACAGGTGCTCTGAGTATCCTCCATTTTGGGATGTCAAGGCCCTGCCATTGGAATCAGTTGATTCCTGAATGGAAACAAGATGGCTCCTGTGGCCTCTTACTTTATATTGCCTTTTACCTTGTTTTCCCAATGGCCTGGGAAGCCCTGACTCTGTCCCTTCCCCCTCACTGGCTGTTGGGTGGAGGTTCCATATATGGTGTTGTAGTGAAGTCCAGGCCAGACTGGCTGGAGCCTTTCCAGTGACTGTATGTTGTGGGTACACCCTCTGGATGGGACCTGGGTGAATGGAGTGTGCGACCAATATGCACTTCCTGTTGTGGATGTCTGGTTTCTGGTGTATGACACAATGACTGAGACAGCCCTGCCTGAAACTGGTATGAATGCAGTGTGTAGTCTTGAATGGCTGGTTACTTGTCCCAATACACATTCCTTGTTGTGAGTGTCTGAGAGGGAGGAGTATGGCCTAAATGCACCGTATGCCTGATTGGCTGACTGACTGCATGAATGCCCTTCTGCATGATTGGCTGCTGAGTGTGACCCAGCAGTGTGGATGAGAGACAGAATAGTATATCTGGGGACCTCTCACCACTGGAAGAGTAACTGGAACTGCTTATCCTTGATTGACTCAATCCGAAAGCTGTCGAGTTCATCAGGACTGATCCGAGAGAGGACCAGGTTAGGTGCCCTCTTCCTGTGCTCCGAGGGACCATCGAACACTGCTAACCTTCGCCGAAGCTCCCTGGAAGTCAGACCCTCGAAAGGCTACCGACCGGAGACGGGGACCGCCACGGACAACAAAGTAAATCACCCGGACATCGACGCCGTCGAAGTCCATTGTTGTTCACCAGGGTTCGGAGTATCGCCGTAACTGCTGGAGGCCCGTCGAAGCCGGGTTGCCCAGAAGAGGGGACTGCTTGATGCCGTGCCACTGACGACCGCAGTCGCACACTCCTTTGCCTAAAACTTTTGATTTACGGATGCACTCGTCCGCACCGCCGCTCGCCTTATCCCGCCGGAGAAGGCCAGACCGTCGACGCGCCGAGGAGCATCCACTGGTGGGTGTCCCGCCACCCGAAGACCACAAAGACTTTAACGACTCGATGCCCTTGTCGGGCCACAGTTCTTCAGAAACTCTTTGCGGTCATGAACTATCAAACTATCAAACACCGAGATGCCCCGTACACCTCATCCTCGCAGGACGTTGCCGACGAGCACCGCCTGGATCGACGCCGTGGTCTCAGCACCATTGAACTTTTCATCAATGCCGTTGATGCCAAGTTCACCTTCTTCGACCCCTCTTGACGATCCGTGGCTATGGTTTTAAAGGGAGTTACTCAAGAAGGATCCATCAACGTCTCATCAAAGAACTCTGCTGTACCAGGTACATTGTGGTGGGGGGTAGAAAACCTTTAGAAGTAAATAAGACTTATAGAACAATATATGGACTGGGCTTGTGATATATCTTTAATTTACAGGTTGCCCAGGTGGGGGAATCTCCACACAGAATTGTGCCTAGTTGGTAGGGGTCAATATTCTGCCCATTGTTCTAACCAACTGCTTTCCTCCTATATCTATTGGTTACTTCTATTCCTTGATCTGTGTGACATTTGACCAGAGTATAGTTGATGCACTTTAATGCCATCTGATCATAATTGTGGTACCACTTTAGAACTGTATATATTTGCCACTGTGGATTTTCTGAGCACAAAGTGAGTTATTGTGATAGTGTACATAACCTTGAATATTAATTATATAAAGACTGTGTTTTAACTAATACAGTGTGTGGACATTCCTTTGTGGGGGCTTGGGTTCTACACTGTGTGTAAGAACCAGCCTGCATCACCTCCTGAGAAGCTAGGCTTTGATTGCTCGACCAGCGCTACCCTATAGAGAATCTTGGCTGGGGTCCTCTGTGCCTCTCCTCTGCCATATAGAGAGCAGGAGTACAGACACCCCCCTCCAGTCTTTACACTGGTGGCAGCGGCGGGATGGATATGGTTTTAAGAATCAGTGTATAAGTGTTTCACTTACAAAATATCTGCACTTTGTTAAATTGAGGTTTAGTTGTGTACAGAATAACTGCAATACAAGCAATGGAGTCTATTGCAAATGGTAAATTGACCAGGATGAGGTTAGAGGCTCTCCAGAGTGCTTTTGAAGCCAAGGAGTTAGACTTTGTGGATAAGTCTAGGGCTGAGCTGATAGCTGCCCTGGTGGACTATCAGAATGATGGTGGAACTCTTGAAGGGGGGGATGCAACCAATGATGACACTGCCCCTGAGGTTGTTGCTGAATCTGACTCTGGGAATGCCACCATTCCTGCTGCCTTTTTCCAAACCCCAGCACTGCTCTTGAGGGGGGAGCCCTGAAGATTGAACCTTTACAATTGTAGCTACAACGGGAGCAGTTAGCCTTTCAATACAAAAAGTTGGCAAATGAAGCTGATTTGAAGAAAGATGAGATGGCACAGCAAGTGATACTCAAAGATAGGGACACTGAGCACCAAAGAATCCAGCTCGAGCAAGCTAGAGTGGAGACTTCAGCTAAAACAGTTGAGAGTGGCAGGTCCCCAGCCACTAAGTTTATGAAAGATTTGATTGGTGTGTTTGGAGGGTTCTGATATCCAACAGTGGATTGAAGCATTTTAAATGGCTTGTGCAATTCATGATGTTGATAAGAGAGATTGGGCTAAGTGTGTGTTAAGCAGAGTGCCTCAGACTGGATATGAATATATTCTGAAACTGAGTGTGGAATAAAGGGGTAAGTATGAGTACATGAAGTGTGCTTTGATTGACAAGTTTGGCAAGACACCTACCCAATACCTTAAAAGGTTCAGGGATTTTAAGAAGAGAGAGAATGTGTCTTGGGTTGACTGGGTGAGTGCTGCGCACATGAACATGATGGGGTGGATTGATGGTTACAAAGTGAAAAAGTTTGTTGAATTGTCCCAACTGTTGTTTTATTAGCATTTTTCTGAAGCCTGTTCACCAGAGCTGTGTCAGTATGTTGCTGACCAGAACATTTTGGATCCCTTTAAGGTGGCTAGGTTGGCTGACAAGTGGGTCTCCCACCGGGTGTCCCCTAAGGACTCCAGTGGGAAGGACAAGGACAAAGAAAAGGGGACCTCTCAGAAAGCTGAGGAGTCCCAGAAGCAATCCCAGTTGGGTAAACCAAAACCTTCCTCTCCTAAGACCCAAAAATCTAGTGGGGATAAGTCATCTGTGGGTGGGAATAAGAGTAGTGGTCCACCTGCTGCAAAGTAGCCTCGCAGTGGTTCCAGTACCGTACCCCGCATTCCTGGCACTTGTTGGGAATGTGGGGCTCTGGATCACAAGAGGGGTGACTCCAAGTGTAAATGTAAGGCACTTGGGGTACAGGCTGTCAGCCTGAGCTACCCTTACCCCATGTCTGAAGTGGAGGCCACTGTCCTCCCCTCCTCTAAGGGGATCACTTTCGGTGCTCCTATAGAGATTTCCTTAGTGTCCCTTGGGTTCTGGGACCAGTATGCAGAAGTACTGGCGACTATCCCACAGAACATCCGCAGGTTTTTGAGAAGTGTCCTCTTGAATGGCCAGCCTTCTACTGGCTTGAGAGACACTGGGGCAAGCATGACAGTGGTGGACAGGACCCTGCTCAAGCCAGAGGACTTTGTAGGTGCTCCTCTGAGAACCACCAGGTTAGCTGATAGGCCTCCCAAATTATCACCTGTAGCCTTAGTCACACTGATGATTGGAGACAAGACAGCAAAGCTTTCTGTCGTGGTTCAGGACAATGTCCCTGCTAAGATTCTGTTAGGAAATGATCTAGTGGAGTTGGGGTTGATCTCGGATGATCTCCCCATGACTGCTGCTGCAGTCACTAGGTCATAGGTGACACAGGGTCTGGCTGTGAGTCAGGTACCCAAACCAAAGGGGAGGCCTAGGCAAGAAGACGGAAGACCAAGAAGGCCACCTCTGTGAAGGGGGCTCTTTCTCTTCCTGCTTTTCCTACAGCACCCATTGGGATCCATGCTCCAGATTGGCTGGGTCCAGTGGAAAACCCAAACTCAACTCCTGAGGGAGAAGAGACAGAAGAATCTCCTGTGGGAAAGGTTCTTAAACCGGAGGACCACCCTGATCTTCAATGCCGGCTGGCTGAAGGGGGACCCTCCCAGGCGGACTTCTGTAAGGGACAGAGAGAGTGCCACTCTCTCGAGGGTCTGAGGAAACAGGCCCTGTCCCAGGCACAAGGAGAAGTGCCAAGGATATTCCGGATCTAATGGGAGGGTGAGCTCCTTGTTAGTGAGCCCACTAAGCCTGAATCTGGTGCCCTCAAGAGGTTGGTGGTACCCCAGGTTTACAGGCCCTTCCTGCTGCAGTTGGCTCATGAGGTGCCCTTAGCTGGTCATCTTGGTACCAAGAAGACTAAGCAGAGGCTCTCTGCCCATTTCTACTGGCCTCAACTGGGAGTGGAAGCGGAGTCCCACTGCAGGACAGGCCCAACCTGTCAGTTGTCTGGCAAGAATGGAGGCAGTGGCATTGCCCCACTGCAGCCATTGCCAGTGGTTTGCACACCGTTTGAGAGGGTGAGCATCGACATTGTCAGTCCCCTTGACCCTCCCACTTCAGGTGGACACCGGTTCATCCTGTTCTTGGTTGATCATGCCACCAGGTACCCTGAGGCAATACCCCTTCACACTGTTACTGCCAAGGTGTTTGCCAGTGCTCTCCTGGGCATGTTCACCCCTGTTGGATTCCCTAATGAGATTGTCTCTGACAGAGGATCCAACTTCATGTCTAGTTACACGAAAACCATGTGGAAAGAGTGCAGGGTAACCTACAAGTTCTCCACCTCTTACCATCCCCAGAACAATGGTCTGTTTGAGAGATTTATTAAAACTCTCAAGGGTATGTTAGGCACTTTGGAAGAGCCCCTAAGAAGGAAATGGGATCTCCTCCTGCCATGCCTGCTGTTCGCTTGCAGAGAGGTACCTCAAGAGAGTGTTGGTTTTAGCCCTTTTGAGTTACTCTTTGGACATCCCGTGAGGGGGCCCCTTGCCTTGATCAGAGAAAGTTGGAAGGCCACCACTCCAGGTCCCGCCAAGCAACTGGGGGACGATGTGTTAGGCCTCAGATGGAGGATGACGCAGATGATGGGTCAGGCGACAGCAAATCTCAAGGCCAGCCAGGAACTGAATAAGTACTGGCATGACCTTAAAGCCTTGCATGTGGATTGGACAGGAAATCCTTGTGATGGAGCCTACCAAGCCTAGAGCTTTGGCAGACAAGTGGACTGGACCCTTCAGGATCATCTCCAAGATGGGCAAAGTCAATTATCTGGTTGATAAGGGAGCCTCAGGGGTAGCCCCTCAGGTATTCCATGTTAACAGGCTCAAGCCTTTCCACAGGCGAGCAAAAGTCTCATGTCTGTTGCTAGCTTCAGAGGAAGAAGAGGATGAGAGTGAGCCCCTTCCTGATTTGCTGCATAGCAACCCTCAGGATGGCTCCGTGGAGGGACTACATCTCTCTCCCGATCTGACGACAGAGCAGCAGAGGGTCTGCAGGGCTTTGCTCTGGCAGTATGCGTCTCTGTTTTCACTGACTCCAGGCCTTACAACGTGGTGTAGGCACGAAATTGACACTGGTAACAGTGTGCCTGTCAAAAGCAGGTTCTACCATATGTCAGATACAGTTAAGAACCACATCAAGGCTGAGGTCGCCAAGATGTTGGATCTGGGTGTTATTGAACCTTCAACCAGTCCCTGGTCCAGTTCAGTGGTCCTTGTCCCCAAGGCAATTTCCCAGGCAGGTACCAAGGATTGGAGTTTCTGTGTGGACTACAGAGGAGTCAATGCTGTCACCAAAACTGATGCGCACCCGTTGCCCCGGGCTGATGAGCTCGTGGACACCATTGGTGCTCCCAAGTTTGTGAGCACCTTTGATCTTACCTCGGGCTATTGGCAAATAGCTCTGACGAGCCATGCCAAGGAAAAGACAGCATTCTCAACACCTGAGGGACTCTACTAGTTTAGGGTCATGTCTTTTTGGTTGAAGAATGCCCCTGCCACCTTCCAGAGATTGGTCAATCAAGCGCTCAGTGGGCTGGAGGCCTTTTTTGTGGCTTACTTAGGTGATATTGTCGTCTACAGTTCCACCTGGGAAGAGCATTTGACACATCTGGATATGGTGTTGCAGGCCTTGAAAAGGGCTAACCTCGCTATCAAGGCCACCAAGTGCTAGATAGCTCAGGGTAAAGTCACATATCTTGAGGTAGGAGGGGGTCAAATCCAACCTCTCCCCAGTAAAGTACAGGATGTATATGACTGGGAGACTCCCACTACTCAAACCCAGGTGAGAGCCTTTTTGGGTCTCACTGGGTATTATAGCAATTTCATAGCAGACTATGGAACCATAGCTGCACCCCTGACAGCACTGACTTCACCCAAACAGCAGAGGAAGGTTAATTGAACTGAAGACTGTCAGAGTGCCTTTGATGGCTTGCAAGAAAGTCTGTGTAGGGCACCCATGTTGTGTGCACCTGATTACAGAAAGCCCTTTATCATTCAAACGGATGCCTGCAACACCGAAATTGGAGCTCTCTTGTCCCACTTAGATGACAAAGGAAGAGAACATCCAATCATATTCATCAGTAGACAACTTAAGGGTAGAGAACTTAGGTGGGCTATGGTTGAAAAGGAATGTTTTAGTATAGTTTGGAGCCTTAGGTGTTTTAGACCCTACCTTAGCGGGTCTACCTTCAAGGTCCAGACAGATCATAAGCCCCTGAAGTGGCTTATGCAGATGAAGGGTGAGAACCCGAAACTGCTCAGGTGGTCCATTAGCCTGCAAGGGCTAGACTTCACCATAGAGCATAGACCAGGGAAGAGTCATGATAATGAAGATGGCCTTTCCAGAAGGTATGTTGACAGTCTGGATGAGGGTGTCTATCTCGTGGGAGATTAGGCACCCTAACCTCAGTCTGGGGGGGGGTGACTGTGATGCTGGAAATGCATTGGAGAGACAGGACCTCCCTGTCCTTGTCCTGTAGTCCTTTTTCATTTGTGTTCTGTATTGTTTTCTGCCCAGGAGTCCATATGGGACTCCTGTCAGTGCAGCTCTTCCGGTTTTTGGTTTGGTGTACAGACCCATGGGATACCCTTATGGCACCCACGGGTGGGGGTACAACCCTGTGCCCCTAGTGTATGTTTTTGGGCACCTGTGTATGGCCCACAGAGCAGGGTATGGGCTGGTGGCAGCTCCATGCTTAATTTGACAGGTGCTCTGAGTATCCGCCAGTTTGGGATATCCAGGTCCTGCCATTGGAATCAGTTGATTCCTGATAGGAAACAAGATGACCCCTGCTTTCTATAGCCTGTTACCTTGTTCTCCCAAAGTCCTGGAAAGCCCTGACTCTGTCCCTTCCCCCTGACTGGCTGTTGGGTGGAAGTTCCATATATGGTGTTGTTGTGAAGTCCAGGCCAGACTGGCTGGAGCCTTATCAGTGACTGTATGTTGTGGGTACACCCTTTGGATGGGACCTGGGTGAATGGAGTGTGTGACCAATATGCACTTCTTGTTGTGGATGTCTGGTTTCTGGTGTATGGCACAATGACTGAGACAGCCCTGCCCTAAACTGGTATGAATGCACTGTGTAGTGTTGAATGGCTGGGTACTTGTCCCAACACACATTCCTTGTTGTGAGTGTCTGAGAGGGAGGAGTATGGCCTGAATGCACTGTATGTCTGAATGGCTGACTGACTGCATGAATGCCCTTCTGTATGATTGGCTGCTGAGTGTGACGCAGCAGTGTGGATGAGAGACAGAATAGTATATCTGGGGACCTGTCACCACTGGAAATTGTTCAGAAGCTGAGCTGACACTTGAAGTGTAACTGGAACTGCTTATCCTCGACGCCCAGCTGGAAGAAGAAAAACTGCTGCTGCATTTGTTTCGACCAGATCCAAAAGCTGTCGAGTTCATCAAGGACTGATCTGAGAGAGGACCTGGTTAGACGCGCTCTTCCCGTTCTCCGAGGGACCATCGAGCACCGCTAACCATCGCAGAAGCTCCCTGGAAGTCAGACCCTTGAAAGGCTGCCGACCGGAGATGGGGACCGCCGATGAGAACGAAGTAAAGCACCCAGACATCGACGCCGTCGAAGTCCATTGCTGTTGACCAGGGTTCGGAGTATCGCCATAACCACTGGAGGCCCGTCGAAGCCAGATTGCCCAGAGGAGGAGACCACTTGATGCCGTGCCGCCGATGACCGTAGCTGCACGCTCCTTTCCCTAAGACTTTTGATTCACGGACGCGCTCGTCTGCACCACCACCCACCTTATCCCGCCGGAGAAGTCTTTGCGCTCCTGAGCTATCAAACACTGAGGTGCCCTGCACACCTCATCCTCGCAGTACATAGCCGATGTGCACCGCCTCTATTGACGCCGTGGTCTCGGCACCATCGAACTTTTCATCCACGCCGTTGACACCAAGTTCACCTTCTTCGACGCCTCTTGAAGATCTGTGGCTCCTGCTTTAAAGGGAGTCACTCAAGAAGGATCCATCGGTGCCTCATCAAAGATCTCTGCTTTACCAGGTACATTGGGGGGTAGAAACCTTATAGAAGGAAATAAGACTTATAGAACAAAATATGGACTGGGCTTGTGATAAATCTTTAATTTACAGGTTGCCCAGGCTGGGGGATCTCCATACAGAATTGTGCCTTGTTGGTAGGGGTCAATATGCTTGCCATTGTTCTAACCAACTGCTTTCCTCCTATATCTATTGTTGGTTACTTTTATTCCTTGATCTGTGTGACATTTGACCAGAGTATAGTTGATGCACTTTAAAGAGATCTGATAATAATTGTGGCACCACTTTAGAAATGTATATATTTGCCATTGTGGATTTTCTGAGCACAAAGTGAGTTATCGTGATACTGTACATAACCTTGAATATTAATTATATAAAGACTGTGTTGAAACTAATACAGTGTGTGGACATTCCTTTGTGGGTGCTTGGGGACTACACTGTACTTAAGAACCAGCCTGCATTACCTCCCGAGAAGCTAGGCCTTGATGGCTCGACCAGCGCTACACTATAGAGAATCTTGGCTGGGGTCCTCTGTGCCTCTCCTCTGCCATATAGAGAGCAGGAGCACAGACACCCCCCTCCAATCTTTACACATTTTTGCTGGAGTTTTTTTTATTACTATTCAATCTGGGAGTTTTTGTTATAGAATGACAACACTTTTGCCTGTATTTACATTTACATTATCCATAGGTTTTGTTTCAAGTGAATTGCTTTCCTTTTTGTTTATGGAACATGGTTATTCAATGATATACTTTTGTATACAGGAATGTGTTTCATATTTACAATATATATTATGTTTATTTTAAGTAGGTACATTTTGGAATTAGCATTTTACTGTGTGTGTTTAAAAAAATATTTTCGGCAAGTTTACGGAATAAGTACTGAACTGTTGACAACATTCAAATTGTAGGTTTGAACCATTTTTTTGAACCAACAACAAATTAGTCAACAGGTTCCAAATGCTTTATACATGCAGTTTGCCTGTGTGTTTCACATTTATTCACTTCATGTTTGAAATGTAAACACTGCTTACAGAGCATTGTTTGGGAAGTGGACTTGGATCAGCACATGTAATGTATGATGCACCTTTCACATTCGACACCTGGCCACTTTGGCACGGCTACCTTGAAGAACAATACAGGGTCTGGAATAGTACATTTGATTACCTTTACATTTTTCTTCATCATGGAATATTGTGAATAAGTATGCAGGAAACATTTGCTTTGAGGTTACTTAATATATTATTGATGATAGGAGGTATATTTTCATCATAATGCATTTCAGTTTTTTTTTTTTATTTGCCGTGGGTATAATCATTGATATAAACTCAATGTTCACACTTAATATGTGCGCTGCGCGTATGAAGTAATTATATGTAGAATGAATCTTTTATTTTCCCCTTTCTTAGGATGTTGTGATTTGCATTGCCACAATTCGTTGTTATGCCTCCTCATGTATCCCTGCCACAGCAATAGTATCCATGCCGTTTAGGATTTAGTTAATACATACAAAGTAAGTATTTGGACCTAACAGATTCATAATACTCAGAGGATGACACATGCACAGCAGCATGCTGGCATGCTAAATCATCAAGGTCTTGGGTTTTTCAGTGCTGCTATTTACTTGCCATAATTGTGCATTTGTTTTGTACATTTATAAATGCTAAACAAACATTGTTAAAGTATGTTTCACATAATACCGCTTGATAACGAACATTGGCCTAAGCGCATTCGCATAGCAATGAAAATCGCATTTAAATTGACTTGAATAAGGCTGACGATGCCGCCATTATAGAATTATCCATCATTTTGTTTAACTCCTGTTTTTGCCTCATGTTAAACTTTGTATTTTCAGCTGCAGCAGGGAAAAATGAACTTTGTACTGTGTTAACACAGATAAACATGTTGTGGCTGCTGAGAGTGGATTGTTTGTCCTGAACAAAGAAACCTTGGAGCTAAACTAGAGTTGAAGTGAACAGTAATTTCGTTGTTGTCTGTACCAATAGTATCATCCTTGTTCAAACAGTGGAACAGCTGAAACCGTGGGAACTGTGTGAAATTACTGAGTTTAAAAGTCTGACCACCAAAAGTCCAATTTTTCTTTCTTTTTTCCCCATTTACCCGCATTTATATATATATATATATGTGGGGGAAGACCCCCCACAACTCCCCCAATTTACGCTTATACATTTTATATTACCTTTACCCCCCACATATATCTATGCGATCAAATGGGGGTCAGAATTTTGGTGCTCGTACCTTTTATCCTTGGTCATTTTGGCCTACCCCGAAACTGCGTGCCTTTGCAGAAATCCTTTGTGTTAATTTCTTGAAACTGGACTTTCTTTAAACTTGAAAACACATGTTACCATTGTGCTATGTGTGCAGAAAGACATGTCTAGTGTTTGAGGAAAACATTGATTCTGTATTAGTTATGTGAACTTTTTACGAACCCTTTATTAATATGTAACTCGAAGAGGGGCTGGACGATGTAACCAGGATTGTTGCAAAAAAAGTATGAATACTGATGTCTTTGTAATGTCCAGCACTCCCTCCCCTCACGGTGTCTGCTGGTACACACTGGGAGGTGTTGGGAGCCAGATTGCTTTCTGTCTATTAAAATTGTACATGGACCTCTGAACTCGTGACTGTCATATTTCATTTTATGTGGTATTAAAGCCTCGATATTTTTTTGGATCCTACAGATGGCACCCGAATAGGGACCCTCAAGATTAATGTCATATCGCTGAACAGGAGACGCCGCTACTGAACTGGGATCGGAGAGTGAAGTGGCCCCTGCAAAGTGAGATGCGCCTCCTCAGCAGTACTGCATGATACGATCCCTGGACGGTGAGCAAGCGGTTTAGGAAGATATCATGACGAGGGTCCCCATGTCAAGGCCAGTTTAAAAAAAATCGCCACCCACGACGATCCTTTGAAATCCGATCGAACCCTTTTGCATTTGAAATCAGGTGAGTCGTGCCCCGATTCCTAAGAATCCTGATATTGGTTGTAGTTTTGCGCTTGCAAGTACAAACAACGGCAGGTAACACCAGTGATCTGACATGCCTCGGAAATTGTCATCCTGTTTATGGACCTCATTACACGGAAGGCGGTAAGGGTTAACAGTCACCGGTAATGCTACCAGTGACCGTTAACCCTTACTGCCTTATTACGAGGTCCCTTTGCGGGTTGGTACTTTAACGCCTGCTTTTTGCAGGCGTTAAAAAACGAACCCGCAAAGGGACCTTGGTGCTAATTACGGTACCGGAATTTGCGGTACCATAATTAGCGCCTTCCCCATTCCCATTATCCCCTACGGGGGCAAAAATGGGAATGGGGAAGGGCGTTGGTGAATGGGGAATTACCGCCCCCGCTCACCTTGGAGTAGGGCGGTAATTCCGCCATCCACCAAGTCGGACATGGTAAAATACCGGCAGCAACCATGGCGCTAATAGTGCCATGGTTACCGCCTACCGTGTAATGAGGCCTTAAGGGTATTATTCCGCAGAGATAGACAATCTTTGGGACAAGGCCAGCCGGCACCACCCGTTGGCTCGCCGGCTTGTTTAATGTACTGTAAGTACGGTCTAGGAATTATCATATTTAATGATATTTGGCACAGATAGACTAGACATGTTTCCAAACTTCAGTGGCCAGTCTATGGCAGTTTTGAAATTTGAAGTAGAGTATTTAGAATCTATATTGTTGAAGATAAAGGCTAGGCCTGCATCATTTGATTCAATTAAAGATTGGAAATTCATTTAAAATATGTATCAGTCTCAGGAATTTCATACCTCAGATGAGTTGATTAATAAATTGTTAAATGAACATAGAAATGTTTCCACTGCACCTCTTCCTTATGTGCCTCCTCCCTTTGTAGTTCCTCCTCTTCCTGTTGTTGTTCTTCTTCCTGTTGTTGTTCCTTGTCCTGCACCCCCACCCTTACCGACAGTTGCCATCCCCATAATTCCGTCTGCACCTTTAGCGGTAATGCCTTCGTTACCTATTGATTCTTTACCAAGCGGGTCTGCTCCACCTGTAGTAGTTGAAGGTGCAGGAGTTGATTTAAGAATAGTGACTCATGGTACAGTATCTAAAGCTAGAAAAAGAGAATTGCATACGTGGGCTAAAAAGTACATAGAGGAGGGCGATGAATCGGTTGTTATAGTTGCAATTTCTGTCCAAGAAAGCTTTCCTGAACAGACTTTTTTGATAGAACAGATGGGAATGCATTTAGCTGGTATATGGAATGATTTGATGGACATGAATGTCCCACAGGGGTTGAGGGATTTGAATGTCCTTGTTTGCTCGAGGGACACAGCAGAGAAAGTAAATGAGCATGTAGAGAAGGTATTTGAGTTTAAAATGGAGCTAGATCAGTTACAGAAAGATGAAATTGATGATAAAGGATGGGAAGCCTCATATGCACAGAAGCAATTTCTTCCTCCATTGAAACCAATGAGTGAAGAAATGTACATTTGCACAAGAGACACTCTTAGATGGATTTTGGATGTTTCAATTTCTCACATTAATGTACAGGAAATAGTTACAGGTGATGGTAGAGTATCTACAAGATGAGTTTATGAAGAAAAGGGTTTGCTGTCCTGCAGATTTAATGGTCATTTATAAGAGAGCATTTTCCACTGATACTGCTTTAACTACTGTGTCACTTGATTTAGCTTTGTTGCTTAATAAGTGGTCAGATTTGCCTACTTTACAATTGCCAATGAGGGAGGTGCTGCCGACATTTGTTCCGAAAGAAGAAATTCCTGCTGATGCCGCAGCAGGAACACCTGCCACTACTATTGAAGCATATTATGTCTTACAAATTGGTCATGTCCCATTTTCTAGACAACAAGTGAATACCATTAGACAAACAATTCCAGATAGTAGGAAGAATCCAACAGGATATTATAAAGAAATTGACTATGTCTTGCATTTGTCAGTTTTCACACTGGGTGATATAGATTTGTTGTTTCCTGTGATCCTACCTGCTGATTAATAGAAGAAGATTAGAACTATAGATGATCAGGCAGGGATGGGTGATACATGGGATAACTTAGTACGAATAGATGGGGAGATAACTTAGTACGAATAGATGGGGAAAGGAATGCTGGTAAGATGCTGCCACGAGTGATACTGATGTTGCCAGACAGAATAGTAGCTAAATAAAAAACTCTGGTTCCTGAGAAAAGAATCATATGGGATAAACTTACAGCCTGCATACAATTGAAGTCAGAAGGTGCTACTGAGTATTTTAATAGGTTTGAGCAAATGTTTTCAGATTTTAGTTGTCAAGACTTAAGTACAGAGTCAAGAAAGAGGTTGTTCGTAGACAAGTTTGTGTGTGGATTGTTGCCTGAAAGCCAATCACAAATTATGAATTCTGAAAGTGCTTGGCAAGCGAAATCACAATCAGAAGCATTACATATGGCTCAGTACTATGAAAATAAGGTTAATACAGAAAAGGAGAAGGCGGAAAAGAAGAAGGGAGACTTGAAAACTAGAGTATTATTGCAGCAAATAGCTAGAGGAGCTAGGGGTGGGAATACACAGTTTAGATGCCAATTCACACCACAGGGTAGCGCACAACTGGGTCCTGCACGCATGAACCAATGTGCATATTGAAGACAGGAGGGTCATTGGAGAGCACAATGCCCAATCCTTCAGCAGAGATCAAATAGCAGATATTGTACCATTGGTAGACGATCCAGAGGCTGTACTGGGATGGGGGTCCTGGTAGAAGTCAGTTCGCAGAGAATCAACAGACACCTTCAGAAGACATTCAGCAACAAAGTGTTAAAAGTGGCAACATTTTTGGTAATCCTTCAACTGTCTATTTTTCTGAGGATCTTGCATTTGGCTATATACTGTTCCATTAGGAAAGCCCGAAACAAATTCTGGAACCAGTACCTTTTCCCATTGATCAGAAAGGGCCCTACGTTGAAATGAAGGCGGGGAATAGGGAGCATCTATTCTTGAAAGATACAGGAGCACAGAAGTGTGCTATTAATAACTCACGGGTTCCAGATATTCCACTGTCAGTGCAGAACAACATTTCTGTAGAGTTCTCTGGTACGCCAGTGGTTAGTCTGGTCTCTCGGCTGGTACCGATTTCACTCGGACTATTTACTGATTTGTGTCCATTTCTTTTGATAACAAATTGTGGCAAAAAATGTGTTGGGATTACGTTTATTAAAAGAATTAAATGCTGTAATTTACTGTTCTGCGGATGGAGTGCATTTAACGATTTCAACCTCAGCAAACTTCCATTCCACAATTTTTGTCTAGACCTTTACCAACTGAATTGAATAAGGTTCTGACATCTTTATGGGCAGTTAATGATAATGACGTTTGTATTTTACAAATTGTACCAGTTAAAATTGTGCTGAAACCAGGTGTTAAATTGCTGTGTATTCCGCAGTATAAGATCTCGGGTGAAGGTGAACAGTCTTTGAAGAGTATTATTTCTGATTTTGTAGACATTGGTGTGATTGAGGAAATTGCAGGGTGTGTGTGTAATAGTATGATTCTGCCAGTTTATAAAAAAGGGGATACTGCGATTCCTTTTGGTTTTATTATTGACTTGCACACCATTAATAAGGTTGTTGCTCCACAGTTTCCGATTGTACCTGATATTACTACAATGTTTACCATGATTCTAGCCTTAGCTACATATTTTAGTGTTGTGGATTTGAAAAACGCTTTTTTTCAGTATTCCTGTACATGTTGAAAGCAGATATTTGTTTGTGTTCACCCTAGGGAGACGCTCGTTTATATTCATTCGTGTGCCACAAGGGTACACTGAGAGTCCAAGTATTTATAGTAAAGCGTTGAAAGAACAGCTTGATACACTTGAGTTACCTTCTACTTGCACTTTGTTGCAATATGTCGACGATTTACTTCTAGCTGCTGATTCTGAAGTTGCCTGCAAGGAGGGCACCGTGTTGCTGCTTATTCATTTAGCAGACCATGGGCATAAGGCTTCATTGAAGAAGTTTCAATATTGTCAACAGGGGGACGCCTATTTAGGCTATCTCCTGTTGAAGGAGGGAAGAAGACTGACACCTGAATGGATACAAAGCATCTCTAGTATGTCTGCACCAAATACACAGAAAAAGTTCAGAGTTTTAATAGACATGGCTTCATACTGTGGACAGTTGATCCCACATTTTTCATTAATGATAAAATCTATATTGGCACTGACAAAGAAGGGCATTTCTTTGCCTTTACCGTGCAACCTGGATTGCCAGAATGTTCAGCACCAGTTTTGGGCACACCAAATTACGAAAAGATCTTTGTGTTGTATGTGCATGATTACGATGTATGCGCTTTTGCTGTTTTGACACAGGAACATGGGGGCAAGAATAGACTCAACGTTAGACCCTATTGCATGCGCTTTGCCAAGATGTTTGCGAGCTGTAGCTGCTGCCGCTGCATCTGTGAAACAAAGCGAGGGTATGGTTGTAGGTCATTCTTTAACTGTGATGGTACCCCACTCCGTAAACATTCTATTAAACAGAACGCAGACGCAACATCTCACATCGGCTCGCCTAACAAGGTACATGCTGATTATATTTGCTACGCATATCCAAATTAAGAGATGTTGCTCATTAAATCTGGCCGAATTATTGCCTTTTCCACAAGAAACTGGTTGTGGTGACAAGATGTCACATAACTGCCTCTATACCACAGAACAAGATACTAAGGGCAGAAATGATCTAAGTGATACACCTCTAAAGAATCTGCAAGGGGATCTGTTTTGTGATGGCTCCTGCTTTAATATCCTGGATGGTACATCCACTGCTGCTTTCGCAATCACCACATTCAGCACTATTGTGGAAACCAAACAAATTCTGCATAACTCTGCACAGGCCACAGAGATTATTGTGTTGACTAGAGCTTGTGAACTTTCTGAAGGGCTTAGTATGAACATATACACGGACAGCCAATATGCCTTTGGGTTAGTTCACAACTTTGGTCGACTATGGGCTGAGACAGTTTCTTGACCTCGCATGGTACAAAAATTCAGCATTGCACTCTGATAGTTTGGTTCCTTTCAGAACTTGCGCTTCCTACACAGTTAGCAATAATGAAATTTGCTGCACATCAGAAAGTGATGGATGATGTAGGAAAAGGAAACTCTTTTGCTGACAGTATTGCTAAACAGACTGCCACCGATTTGCATTCAAAGATGTATGTGTTAGATCCAACAAAAGGGGTCACTGACATTTGTATGACAGATGAAGGAATTGGTTGTAGAAAAGAAATTCAGGTTGACGCTACTCCAGATGAAATCAAACAATGGATTAAGGGTTCAGCGGGTATGGAAGTTGAGAGTTGTTAGGTGGATAGTGAAAAACAAAGATGGATGCTACCCAATGCCTATGTTACTGCTATGGTGACAATGGCTCATGATCCAACACACACATGTGCTAAAAAGATTTGTGAACTGTTAGATCCTGTCTGGTAAAATGCTAATATTCAGAAAACTGCTGAGCGGTTTGTCCAAAGTTGCATGATATGCTTGCAGCATAATATTGGGAAAGGAACACCAACACCAAAGGGTAGTTTTGGCCCGCCGCCATGCCTTTTGAGGTTGACATTTTGATTTAATTGAAATGGAGCATTGTCAGAACTATAGCTATGTTCTAGTTGTCATCTGTGCCTTCAGTAAATGAGTTGAGGCTTTTCCTTTAAAAGATGCCACAGCAATGTCAACGGCGAAAACCATGCTAAAGGAATATTTTCCTAGGTTTGGTTTGCCGAGAATCATTTGGTCGGATAATGGTCCACATTTTATCGCTGCTGTCATCCTGCAAGTTTGTGCGGGGTTACAGGTCGATAAATGGATCAGTTCGGCCAGGTACGCTCAGAGTGCCAGACTTGTAGAACGCCATAACGGAATATTAAAGAATAAGATAGAAAAGGTCTGTGCACATAGTCATTTGGAATGGTCTGACACCTTAACAATAGCCTTATTATCAATGTGGACAACCGCACATTCAAAGATAGGGCTCTCCCCCTATGAAATCATAATGGGAAGACCAGCAAACATGTGGAATGTTCCAAAACCCAAACAGTTAAAAGAAATCCAGTATCCGCTTCTGTCTGATTACTATGACCAGTTGACTCAAAACTTGTATTTGATTCATCAACAGGAGTGAGCAGCCCTCCCAGTAAAATACGAGTGGCCAGGTCATCGACTCCGACCTGGCCAGTGGGTCCTACTCAAGTATTTTGAAAGGGGCTCCGGTCTTGCACCTCGCTGGAGAGGACCGCATTAAATCATTTTGCCACACAGACCTCTGTATGAGTATCTGGCAAGAAGCACTGGATCCACATAATGCATGTGAAGAGGATTCCTTTTCCTCTGCCCTACGACAAAGGGGAGGATAAGGGAATTGGTGATCTTGATACTCACAACAAACCTGCTCTGATCTACACAGAGGGTCTCACAGAAATCCTTACTGAGCCTCTGGGGCTTGGAGAGATTGTTGCTTGTTCTTCAAATTCCTCTTCACCGCCGATCAATCTTGTTTCTGCTTCTTCATTGTCTTCAGGAAACGACAACGCTTTGTTCACTGAACATACCGTACCTGGAGTCTCAAGGTAAGATCTGCGACCACGGAATCTGATTTAGATTTAGAATTGCTGACAGTTATGTTAATGTAAATAGGACAGGAAAGTGCAGCTAGGCAATGCCCATAAGAAACCCACAAGAAACCACTGTTGAGCCAGTCCCTCGTCATCCCTCTGCTGCATCAAATAAGAGGCAGGGACCAACAAAGTTACCTTCAATCATCATAGGCCACGGGCTGGGGCCACCGACGGATGAACCAAACAAAGCGTAACAGTGAGGCTTCTTAACAAACACTGAGAAACAATCCCCATTTTAAAAGCCACTCGTACTAAAAAGGATGCTGGTCACTTGTTTGATGATGAATCTGCCTTTCAAGGGTCATGGTCCCTGAAGACCAAATGGTTACTGGTTACAATAGCAGTATTTATTATAATTGTACTGACAATTGGGTTTTGGTATCTAGAAAATGCACATCCGCTTGATGTTTTGTTACCGACTGAAAGCATCTCCACTGTGTCTCCACCTTACGTGCATTTCCACACTCTTCCTCCTCAAGACCTCCAACATAGAGAGGGTTATCATAATAACACTCTTTTGATAATTATGAATGCAACTCATGCCATTCTGAATAAGACAAACTGCTGGATCTGTTCTCATTTGCCACAACATGGGGAAAGGGGATAGGGGTGGTATATAGATCCTCTTCCTTTAACTACTGCCTGTTATGCCTCACCAGGGGATTATTCTTTGGCTGTTGAAATGATAGTGTCAATGGGAATTTTGACAGGACTAATCTAAACAAATTTGAGAAACGAGTCTTAACACCTTTAGGATGTTCTTTGTTTGCAAATAGGAACAAGATACATGTTGCTTCTATTAGGCCTTCTGGCAGACTCCCTGGACCTTTTCAATCATTACCATGCCTCCTTCCCATACCATCAACCATAGTCCAAACTCTGTTCCATTCTGAATACAAAGGGAAAGTTCTCAACCAATGGGTACATTTGAGGGATGTACAAATATTGCAGTTCTAACCACTGGGGATAGACCTTTGTATGTAGGAGATCATGTTTACTTTGTTTGTGGCAATGAGGCCTATCCATGGTTACCCAGAGATTGGGAGGGTACTTCTTATTTGGGTATATTGTTGCCAGGAGTATATATCAGCACCACTGCTGAAGTCTCTAAAACTCATCCCAGGTGAGATGACAATGGTGAGACTCCTTCACAAGTCTTGGGTGATGTTGCGAAATCCTTCATGCCATTCTGGGGACAGATAGTGAATTACAAAGATATTAAAAAATTGGCAAGAATATTGGAAAAAACCATCAATAGGACCACTCACATTTTGTATAACATGACGCTAGATTAAAAGGCTATTAGATTAGTGGCTCTCCAAAATAGGGTGGTGTTAGACATCATTCTAGCTGAGGGTGGTGGGTATGCAAAATGGTGGGATCTGCATGTTGCGTTTTTGTACCTGATTACGCCCCCACCATATTTAAGGCAATTCAGAATTTACATGTCTTAAGTACTGAAGTACATATCCCAGAGGGAAACTGGAATATTAGCACATGGTTCTCAGATTTATGGCGATCTTGGGGCTGGAACATCTTTGCAGTCTTAATGGTAATCCTTGGCATTTCTCTGTTCTGCTGTTGTTGCATACAATATCTGCCTGACATTTGTTCTATGATAGGAGTGAGTTGTGCACAGGCAATAGGTACACTAGGAACTAAAGAATATATATCTGAAAAAGCTACTAATGCAGGATATTACCATCAAGGAGTTAATGGTGATTAATGTCTCCAAAAATAGTTATTCAGGATGTTCAGATGGTGATACATGGTCTTCGGATGATGCTAATGTTTAATGCTCCTGGCTTAGGCCAAAAAGAGAATTTTTTAAAGTATATGTCACATAATACCGATTGATAACAAACATTGGCCTAAGAGCATTTGCATCGCACTGAACATCGCATTTAAATGGACCTGAATAAGGCTGACTACGCTGCCATTTTGGAATCATCTGACATTTTGTTTAACTCCTGTTTTTGTCTCATGTTAATCTTTGTGTTTTCAGCTTCAGCAGGGAAAAATTAACTTTGCACTGTGTCAACGCAGATAAACATGTTGTGGCTGCTGAGAGTGGATTGTTTGTCCTGAACTAAGAAACCTTGGAGCTAAACTAAAGTTGAACTGAACAGTAATTTAGATATTGTCTGTACCAAAACAGTGTCATCCTTGTTTAAACAGTGGAACAGAATGCTGAACAGCTGAAACCATGTACCTTTGCAGAAATCCTTTGTTTCGTTGCTTGAAACTGGACTTACTTTAAGCTTGAAAACAAATGTTACCATTGTGCTAAGTGTGCAGAAAGACATGTATAGTGTTTGAGGAAAACATTGATTCTGTATTAGTTATGTGAACTGGCTACAAACCCTGGATGATGTAACCGGGATTGTTGCAAAAAAAGTATGAATACTGATGTCTTTGTAATGTCCAACACTCTCTCCCTCACGGTGTCTGCTGGTACACACTGCGAGGTGTTGGGAGCCAGATAGCTCTCTGCCTATTAAAATGGTACATGTACCTCTGAACTTGTGACTGGCGTATTTCATTTGATGTGGTATTAAAGCCTCAATATTTCTTTTGATCCTACAAAATGTGTTCAGTTATTACATTTTGTGGTTGGCTTAGTAATATTCTTGTTTTAGTTTCCTATAGTAGTTGGTTTACTAACATCTATTTTATTGTAGGGATTCCAATGTTTAAGCAGAGTTTTTTTAGGTTTGTAATGTGCATCTACAAGCTGCATTTTTCAGATTTTGATCTATTTTCTGTGTCACTTAGTAGAAGTTCCTTAGCAGTGCTTTGGCTGTATCTCACAGTGGTTCTTTGGCTGTGGCACACACATGAAGCTGATTCTGGAAGAAGATTTAGATGCTGTGGGTGTTTGTTTGTGGTGTCACACAATCTGACAATCCAGTTAAAATTTCCTGTTAACACTGTTAAGATTTCTTACTAACATAGTTAAGAATTACTACTAACACAGTTAACCCTTTTCTATTAACACAGGTGAATGTTGCTTTTTCCTTTAGGCCTGGCATAGTTTGCTATGTAGTGAAATTGCTTACTTACTGGAATGAGGTGTTTTGCTTTTGTGACCATGTTGTTTCTGTATGCTGGTGCCTATATTGGGCCTCATTACGACTCAGGCGGTAAGGGTTTTACGACGGCGTAAACAGCGCCGACCCTTACCACCTGAGTACGAGGTCCCTTAGCGCCATGGTGGATTTAACACCTGCTTTTAGCAGGTGTTAAAATCCATGGCGCTAAGGGACCATGGAGTTAATTACGCCACCGTAATTTACGGTAGCGTAATTAACGCCTTCCCCACTCCCATTATGCCCTATGGGGCAAAAATGGGAATGGGGAAGGGTGAATGGGGATTGGGGACTTACAGCCCCCGCCAACCTCGGAATGGGGCGGTAAATCCGCCAACCACCATGGCGTAAACGTAGTTTACGCCATGGTGGTAAAGTCACGGCCCAGGCGGTAACTTACCGCCTGGGTCGTAATGAGGCCCATTGTGTCTGTTTCCCTGATGGTACTACAATGAATTAACTGAATTAACAATGTATTGATTGTTAACCACATATATGTTTTTTAATTTTTTTATTTACTTGTATGAATGAATTGAAGATTTTACAAGGCTTCTGTTAATTCATTGAGTCTTCCTTAAGTTTGAATTTCCCTCAGAAATGTTTGTCGTTTTACATTTTTTTGGAGATTTTCTCTTTCAAGTTAAAATAGAATCCAAAGTAAGCTGCGGAGAGAGAGAGAAATACATCTACGTTTCGTTGGCGCTATACATTTGTCACATGGTAGTTTATTGTGGGTCATAGTTTATTTTGAGCATGTCGATAGCGGTCATGGCATTTTGCAAAATCTTCACTGCTATGATAGTCCATGCTGTTTTTTCTCCACTCATCAAGCAAGTCCACCAGGTTTCTTCTTCACATAGGGTATATGGAAATGTTATTAATTTTAAGTACACGTTTCTCAAGGATAAAGTAGCTGGACATGTCATCAGTAGATGTCTCATGGTCTCTATCTATTTCACATCATTACACAGTCTGCAAGTACTAGAAATCTATGTCCTCTGATATGAAGAATTTCATTTGTAGGTAACAGATTGAAATGTGCTCTTAAGAAGATTTGTTTTAGTGATTTGCTTGGAAACTTAACCACATTTTAATAGTTCATATAATTTCTTTCTTAAATATTAATGGGTCCACTTTTATGGCATGTGCTCAATTGGCTTCCACATTGCCCATTACTTCACTTACATTGCAACGTACATATCTGTTACAGAATTTACAATGGTGGCAGTGTTTTCAGTCTCTTCTTTTTCAAGTGCTACACGCTTCTCAATTTTCTCTCCTGGTGTAGTGGGCTTTGGGTGCACTTTGCCAGATGTCAGTGACTTCTATAGTTCTCCAGTTCAAGGCTACATCTGTCCTCATGGCAACTTCAATGGCTTGAAAATATTAATACATATGTATTGATGCTATAGTTGGTAAGTATAAGCCAGATGGTGTGGGCACAACCTGAACACAATTAATTTCTATGGGTTCACCCAGGTCAAACTTTATGAGTTTTTCCTGAGGTTCTAGATGCCAGGTTCGACTGAGTACACCTCATTGCTGTGCAGAGAAGTTGTTGCGCTTGTTTAGTTGTTAAGAGGTGTATATGGAACTTGAGGATTTAGGGTTAGGTTAGTGGTGCGCTTCTCATCTCATTAGTTCAGACTTCTGTGCTCAGCGTCTCTACCCGTGCTGTGTGCTGGGCATTTGTAGTGGTTAATTCGATGAGTACTGTGCATGACGGTGGCTTTTCTATCTAGCTGTCTAGCGTTCGTAAGGTGGTGCAGGCCTCCACCATCTCTGTATGGAGATGGGTATGATGAATGGTTAGCCCTTAGGTTGGCAAGGGTGTGAATGCCCTTGCCTCCCCCCAGCCCTTTGTGTGGGTTCCTCACCCCCAAAGGAAGGTGCTTCAGGGCCTCCAAGGGTGTCATTTAATTTATGTGAAAATAAAAGTGGGGGGAACCCCTCAGAAGTCCCCACCCCCACATTCCCACATTTTAATGTATACCCCAAGCCCATCTATATTTTCACATAAAGTAGTTGCAAACCATTCAATATTTTCGGATTCTCAGTAATGGTGTTCACAGTAATGGGGTGAAACAGTGCAAATGAGGCAGGCTCCCTTTGAAATTGCTGGATTATATAAGAGAATATGTAGAGTTTTTCTCTTAAATCATCAATTGCATTTTGTCATAGTAAAGCATTGGCAGAAGTCACCTCTGCTGGTGAGATATGGTCCTTCAATTTCTGCGAGATCAGCATCTCCAATGTCGTACAATGGTTATTGTGGGTAAATAAAACTGTGGCCCACAGTGAACCATAGTAGTACACAGTGAGCTTCACATGAATTGGTTGAGTGACCCATTTGTGTGACATTTCGCAAGGGTTTGGGTTAAGCTTTGTCCGATTTGTGTGCAATACCAATGTCAAGACATTTTGGGAGGATTGAAGCCAGCTTGGGAACTTTACAACTTCAGGTTGTCCATAAACATGAAAGTTACTGGCTCCTTCATTGGAAGTAGAACACGCTTATCAATCTTCAGTTCCATTCCAGCATTGGGCACATTAAATGGAGCCCTCTAGTGCCTGCTAAGTAACTTCCAGGAATGTATTGCAATAGTCCAAGCAACTGGACACATAGGGGTCGATTCATGGAACAAACGTGCGCCGAAAATTCATGCGCAAGCAGGCGCAAGGTAGCGCAAGCGCGAGAAACGCAGCGCACGCGCACGTGTGCGATTCAAGGAAGATGCTGCGCGTGTTTCCCGCTGTCCGTGCGCCCAATCCAGCCATGGCGCACGCAGGCATACACGGCGTGCGCTACACGCACAGCAAAAGTGCACATAGCGTGGACCACACAACCAAAGTGGGCGGAACAGTGGGCGTAACACGCGGAATGGGGAATAACGTGTGAAAAAGAAGGCGTAACTGGCGAAGTACTGCAGTGAACTACACGGAACGCCCACACGCACGCGAACAACCCATATTCATGGATCCGAATACGGGAAACCCGCGCACGGCAAAAGACGCACACAGGCGTCAACGCGTCCGCCACACGAAGGCAGGCGGAAGCGTCCCCGCGCACAGTATAAAAGTGCACGCAAACAACAAACACGTATATACAGGTACGATGAATGCCCCATTTGTAGCAGCACTGATCGTGGGACACCGCAGGAGGAGGAGAATAGCCAGGGCAGGCATTTTCGCACCACGGACAAGCCTTTTTGGGATGCCTGACGACCAGGTCTATGGCAGGTATAGGTTTCCAGCCCACATCATCCTAGACCTGGTCAGGGAGTGGGGAGATGACCTTACATCCCCCACCCTTTGCTCCCAAGCATTGAGCCCCTTGGAGAAGGTGCTCAATGTCCTGCATTTTTTGGCTACTGGGTCATTTCAGCGGACTACTGCCATAGTGGGGGGGGGGTCTCACAGGCCACGCAGTCATGCTACCTACACCAGGTACTGGCAATCATGACAGCGCGCCCCTCATTCTGCAGGCACATATACATGCCCAGAACACCCGCAGAAAGGCAGGCCGTTGTCCTGGATTTTTTCAGGGTGGCACACTTCCCCAAAGTGCTCGGTGCCATAGATTGCACCCATGTGGCCCTACGTCCACCTAGGGCCACTGAGCACATCTACCGAAACCGCAAGCACTGGCATTCCATCAATGTACAGGTGGTATGCGATGCAAAGGGAATCATCACCTCTGTCTATGCAAACTACCCTGGCTCCACCCATGACAGTTTCATATACAGAATGTCCGCCCTGAGCCGGGCCCTGGAAGCTGGGCAGCATGGCGACACATGGCTCCTAGGTGAGTACAAATGCCCTTGCACATGCATGCATGTCACACACACACACACACAAATAAACAAACCACAATAATCACAACCATTTACACCTCTCCAGGGGACAGTGCCTACCCTCTGAGCAACCACATGATGATGCCAATCCGGAACCCCACCACACCACCACAGGTAAGATACAACACCGCCCATATTACAACCAGGGCCATAGTGGAGTGCACATTCGGAGTGCTCAAGTCACGTTTCCGCTCCCTTGACCGCGCTGGCGGGCAGATACTCTATGCACCACCAGTAGTGTGCAGGATCACTGTGGCAGCATGTGTCCTGCACAATGTTGCAAAACGGCAGGGCGTCCCGGTGGACATGGTGGTGCCCCCACATCCCCAACCACAGGCACAGGTGCTGCCCACGGGAGGGGACAGGGCATGTGGCGAGGAAGCCCAGACCCAGCTTGTGGCCACATATTTCACCTAAACTCCCACCCCTGCGGAGTGCACACAGGCCTGGCACATACCAGGTGACAATCGATGATGACAAAGAGACAGTCAACTGTCACAACCCTTCCACCCTGAGATAGATGCCATGGCAGTGCCACATTGTCTGCATCCCTAGCTACTTAAACAGAAGCTCTCCTGTGTGACCAAAAGGCACACATATGACATGACATGATATGGCCTATACACAAGTATTTCAAGGTGCGATGAGGCAGGGAGGGGGGAACAAGGGAAGACAGACAACGATAGTTCTAGGCCAGGTGTCATTTAGATTGTGCAAGTGCAGGGGTAGGGGGAAGGGAAAAGTGCAAGGGGAAGGGGAGGGGGGGGAGTGCAGCACAGCACAGGGGAAGTAGACCAAAAAACAAATCCATATGTCAGCTGGTGGCAACTGCAAAGGTAAGTGCAGACAAGTGCTGGGAAGGGGGGCTGTAGGGATAGAGAGACAGTACCACAGTGCAGGGGTTGCCAGGGAGGCAGTGCAAGTGGAGAGTGGCTGGGCCAGGGACCGAGGTCGGTGAGAGTGGCCCAGTTGCAGATCCAGTGCAGTTCCAGTGAAGAATTTCGCAAGGGAGAGGCAGAGAGAAAGCAGAAGCAAAGAGGAAGGTCTTGAGGTGCTTCCCGAACCGGAGATGGTTCCCCTCAAGTTCCAGTGAGGCAGGAAGGCTGTTCCAGAGGGAGGGCCCTGCCGCGGAGAGAGATCTACCCCCAGCTAGTTGCTCTGAGAAGCGGATGACCCTGACATGCAAGGTGTGCATCACACACACCTGCAAAACAGGCCATGGCCATCACTGTTAGGTCACTCAAACCCTCCCAAACCACAACATGACATGGCAAGCAATACCCATACACCAACACAGTAACAATAAGGTACACATTGCCATGTCCAAAATGTACAGTGGCATCAGACAATGATGCCTGACCTAGAATCAGATGAAATGACAGACCAACAACCTCCCACCCAAAATAAGTCATTTCCAAATACATTACAAGAGTTGTAGACGTAACATAACAATGAATGCCTGTCTACATGCACATTGTGCATTGCAAAATCAACACTGCAGCTTCTGTGTGCTGTGTCCTACTCCTGCAACACACTGCTCAGTGCACAGCACAGTGAACAGCCATTGTGTGTGATGCACACCCTGAGCATCACATCTAAGCGACAGACCACATCAAAAAGCAAATTAGGCATGTACAGGATCCATAATTGGTCACAGAACATGTGCTGCAGGGACACAGTGGGCACCAGAAGGCAAACAGTGTGCACGTGGATATGCAAGGGTGGGAGTACATGTAGTGCATCAGAGTGCAAGTGTGTGGGTCAGCAAGGACATGCACTCAACATATGCATGTGCAATCAAGTGACCATCAGTGTTCTCTACACATCACATGTGAACATTCACCATGTGTACACCCCAGCATGTCAAACCACAACTATCCCCTCGCACCTGAAAGGTAAACACAACACATGAACAGGCATTGATCAGCAGAACACAACATGTACATAGGATACCACCATTACAATGTCAGGGTTCCCATCACACTGCAGGGCAAGGCAACTATCAACAACAAACCCCCCCTCCCTCACAAATGACCATGACCCACTGAACAACTGCACCTGGGTCATGGAGCCTTCAACACTCAATTCCACCTGGCCACAGGATCACCTTTACCCTTCGTCACCATCTCCCACCTTGTGCGTAAAAAGGTGCCTGCACCCTCAGAATCCACACTCATTTCCAAAATCACAAAATCCAAGGCATAAAAACGAACCAGAACACCCTCCAGTAGATGACTTGACGTAGCAGTACCTCACAAAGGCCAAGTACTACCACAATGATGCAACAACCAAGGTAGCACAGTAAAACAATGTCACAACAGGATGTGAACCATGTGTGGTACATAACATAGGATGATGCACCATGAACGGATGTGTACTGTCACAGGTCCCGTGTACAGGTGCGGGAGTGTCACGAAACAACCACCCCCACTGTGTCCCGGGTGCCTGCAAGGTCAAACTCACACAGGCCCCTGGGATCCTGGTGGGGAAGGAGGGTCAGGGATATGCAGTCGGGACAGGTGTTGGCACACTGGATAACTGGAATGAGTGGCAGGAGAGGGGAGGACGAATGACACATGAAAGTAGGGAATGCACGAAAATGTACTACCTGCATGAACACATACACAATCCAAACAAACTTGGACATCATTGTCATGGCCTTCTGTAGTCCAGGCTTAGGAGTGGTACGAACCAACCACCCCCTTTAGGGTGTTGGCGCCTGCAAGTTCGGGGCTTACACAGGCATCCGCAACCCCAGCGGGGAAAGAGGGTTAGGGAACGTTGCTTGGATAGGTACGGGAAGCAGGAACACCGGGTAGAGGGTACAGGGTTGAAAATTGCATAGGATTACGGGTGATTAGGGAGAAAAAACATACCAAATTGAATCACACATTCATCCATGCATTAGTGCACCCCCAGCAAGCCTATGCAGAGCAGTATGAAAGAAAAACAAGACACTTAGCTCTGGTTTTGAGTGCTGGCCTCCTGCCTGCGCACTCTCAGGTCCGGTTACAGGAGCACTGCAATGCTGCAAAGAGAGCCACAGTCAACAACCTGTACGTGCCAATTACACTGGTGTAGATGCTTCGTACCCATATATAACATTACCCCTGTGACGGGTCATACACAGTCAATGCAGTAAGTCAGCCGCCGGTGTGTGCGTGGCAAATGGAACACCAATGTGTCACAATTCACACAACATGCAATGTTCCCATATAGCAAGCCATGACTTCAGAGCAAGTTGCGTACCACCATGACCAAAACAAAGTTGGCAGTGCATTCATCATAAAGTACATGGAAATGAAATGCACTGCACCAGAGTATGTCACTTGCTGTGTGTCCCTGTGAGCTGCCCCTTTCCATGTCTCGGAAGGCTACATGGTAGATACAAGTGCCTCGATGGACCTTGGTGTACCGGAGGGTATGTGCCACTGCCCCTGCAGGTGTCCCAGACAACCTTACAATCAACCGCCATCAGTCCACCAACACATCTGAGCTGCATTGTGTGCTTCAACACCAATATTCGTCCAAGCTCACCCTCAGTGCTGTGACTAAGCCTGCATGTGCAACTCGTCTGGTGCAAGCTTTGCTGTGTTGTGGCCCCCCTGTGCTGCTCACCTTGCCTGGAGTTCCTTGGAACACATCAGCAGTTCTAGGATGTAGGTCTGCAATCCCTGTGCCTCTGCTTGTGCACACATGTGCATGTGGGCACCAACAAACGTGTCCAGAATTCCGTCGTCCAATGGGCCATGTCTGCTGGCAAAGGTGCTCTGGAGTCTCATCCCTCTGCAGAAAGGCCATGAAACACACGATTAATGCTTCAAAGTCATCTGTGTGTGTCTCTTCAGGCATCTCATTAGTTGACCATGTCAGAGAGTCACATCATAAATCACACCATCAGTCCGTATTTCACATCCAAAGTGTGGAACACTATCTACAGCATGAATTGCAACAAGCACGTGTACAGTAAAGATAAGAAACATACTACACAATGCATAGGAATTAATGTACACACTAATCATGAAACACCCCATCTAGCAAAAGCTGAACAGTGGACAATAACACCAAAATCATCCCCAATAGGGGTGTAAACACAAGTCACACAGCACCAGACATGCCACAGATATGACAGTCCAAAGCCCTTGTGTAAAAGTTTGTGACACCGCAACATCCTTGCGAGCCCATGGATGAGGGAGGCAGGAGTGGCATATGTGAGTCAATGACCCCAAGCAGCAAACACATACACAAGACAAGCCTGAAGGGCCCAGCTGGAACAGACAGTGGATGCCTTCGAAAGCCACAAAGCACTGCACCGTCACATGAAAGCACAATAGACAAGCAATTTTAAACTATATTAACTAATTACACTAACTATGGAAAACCTGCATTACCTAATTAAACTAACTATCAAACAGAAACTTAACTAACTAAACTAAAAGAAAAATCAAAAATGGGCACATACGACCCGGGGAGAGGGGAGGCACACAGGAGGGGGGAGGTACAGGGTGCTAATCAACATCCACATGCGATGATGCTGAGCCAAAAAAAAAACCTCCATGGGCTCAACGCCTGCACAGCCCGACTGGGAGATAGATGGTCGTCCGAGTCTGGCTCATCCTGGAAAGGAGGACGTGGCACAGTAGCCTGGCCACGCCTAGCCGCAGCTTGCCCCTCGTCAGCAGCAAGTCTGCCGGACGAGTGAGCCTGGTTCTGTGTGGTGATGTGACGTAGGTCTGCATGCAGAACCTCACGTGATACACGTGCTTCCTCTTGCAAGGTAGCATGTGCAACACAGAGTTCCTCCTGCAAGGCCTGGCTGGACAACCGCTGCACCTCCCTGCAAGCCTGTAGCTCAGCCGAGATGGTGCACTCAAGCTGTGCAAACCTCTCCTCTGCCTGCTGCCTCTGGGACATCATAAGGACACCCAGAGTGGATCTGAGGGAAGCATACTCCTCCCTCAGGAAATACATGTGCGCCTCTGCGTGAGGAGCAATTGCTTGATGCAGAGACGACATTTCAGCCTGGCGTGCCCTGTCTGAGGCCGCCATGCCCAGCCTGAGCGAGCGGGCCATGGACCGTGCCTCCTGCCACTGGAGAAGCACCTGCCTAGCAGGGGGGAGCACAGATCGGGCCACACGCTCCATGCTCTCAGCAATGTTCTCCATTGCTGCCCCCTGCCGTTCTGAATTGGCAGTCATGTCTTGCTCCCACTCAGTATACTGCGGTTGCATGCAGCGACCGCGTTGCCGGGCTTGACCCCTGCGGGAACCAAGGACCGGGGGTCCTCGCTGTGTTGGCACCGCCCGCGGCTGCACGACTACATGCCCCCGTCGACGTGATGTCCCAGGCTGGTGTGGAGGGTGACCCTGCATCCCGATCCACCACGGGCAGAGGAACCAAGACTGTCTGATCCCTCAGTGCAGGTGTCGCAGACAGAGGAGTGTCCACATCAGAATCACTCACCCTTGACACATGGACTTGATGCTCATCCAACTCAACATGGACGTCAGAGTCGTCATCAAGGCTGGACTCATAGGCAGCCAGACACAAGATGGACTGTAGCACTTGGGGGTTTTCGTGGCCTACCACCCCACGACCCCCACTAGTGCTGGGTTGATGTAGTGGTAACAACCCTGTGTCTGGCATGACAACACCATCCTCCACCTCCATTGCGTCATCACCTGAAAAATAGAGAGAAAAAAGGTCACTACACATGTCAGAAGCACACAACACACACACACACCGACAGCAAACGCATCAGGCAGACATGTGACACACAACATATAACCTGGCATGCATGCTGGGTCAACTTTGAATTGCTTCTGTGATCAGACCTGCTGAAAGGTGGCAGTTTCCATGGAAGTGGGTCTATGCAGTGCAGAAAATGTGTACGCCACTCACTACCTACATGTACAAGGACTCCATGGTGTGTGCCAGGAGATGTGAAGGCAGTGCAATGTCAAATTCAGACACCACGTGCATTGTGCATTCAATGTGTACCATATCTAGAAGCCAAGCACCCCTCCACCCCAGTACCAAAGCAGGGATGCCTAGCATGGTATCAAAAGGCTGACCATACACCTGTGTATTGACAGGCAGTGTTGACTGGCATCAACAGCTTAATGTGATTCAAGTGACAACACTGCAAATGATGCTGGGACAGTAAGCAGGACACATGATGAAAACTCTGGATTCCGCCCATGTGTGAAGAAGACACAACAACAGTTGGACAGAGTCATTAGCCATTGAACAGGCTGAGGCCTGTGAGCCACACAGATTGTCAGACCCTAAACATGTGTGCAATGCAGGACTGAGCCACAGTTGACATGGGAAGGCTGATGAGATGGCGGGCAATGTATGTAACCAAGGACTCATATTACAGTGATCATCCAGTCAAGGACACATAGGGGCATGCGTGCAATGCACATGGAGCATGAATGGGCACTCATGTCCCTGCGGGACTTCTGACCTATGCACAGTACAAGTGAGATACCCTGCATCAAGTACTAAGGCTGTACCACACGGCATATGTTTGGCAGATTCTACGCTGGAAGTTAGCATCTACACAGGACGCATGAACAAGAAAGTACACATTGGCAAGATTGAAGAACACCAGTGCAAAGGTGGAACTGGGGTGCAGAGTGGCGGAGGAGGGGCAAGGGAGCATGCATACATGGAGTCCCCGCATGCAGGCAGAGGAGACATGCATGACGGAAGCATTGCATTACTTACACATCAGAACCATGTACACGTCACATGTAGCGGCAATCATGCACAACACATCCCACAAGTCAAACACACACGCCCTCAACAAACACGCATCAACACTCACTGGACTGGGCATCAAAGTCCAGCATCTCTCCGACTCCTTCGACCAATTCAGGTGGTATGAACTCCGCAACGAGTGCCTCATGCGGAGTGAGCTCTTCCTCCTCTGGTGCAGGCCCACCGCCAGTCACCAGATTCAAGTTGTAATTAGAGGCACGCTTAGCCTTAGTGCTGCGTTTGATGTCATTCCAACGCTTTTTGCACTCTTGCGCCGTGCGCACCTCATGGCCGAATGAACTGACATGTTCCGCAACATGCTTCCAGTGGGTGTCACGTTGGGCAGCCGTAGTCTGACTATTGGCACCCACTAGCATGTATTATTAGCAAACAATAGGGCAATTTCTATAAGTTGACAGGGTATTGCCCTTAGATAGATATTATTAACACAAAAAGTTAGGCAACACACAACTGTGTACACACAGTTGTGTGTTGCCTAACTTTTTGTGTTATACCCACTAGCATGTCACGGCTGTGGCCCCGCACGTAGTCCACGAGGAAGTCCAGTTCCTGCTTACAGAAAGGCTTCTTCCTCGACGTGCAGGAGGTCGTGGCTGTGTGTGGGGTTCCAGCCTGTGCTGCAGGTGCAACCTTCCTCCTCTTGGACTGTGGCGCAGACCCTGGCTGGCTAATGCCGCCCTGACCAGTATGGCCAGTGGGTTCGGTGGATTGAGCCAAGGGAGTGGCAGGTGGAGGGATGACCAAAAGCCTGACTTGTGTCAGTGGCAGCTGGGTGCCCACTAATGGACCCTGCGCAGCAACCTCAGCTGTGGCAGGGTCATTGATGGCAACGGTCCTGGTTGGCAGACTCACAACCGGGGTGCTGTTGGGTGCATCTGCCCCTGCACTTGCCAACACCCGGCTGTTCGGGGCAGCAGATGACATGACTGCCCCAGGGACACATGTCTTGGTCTGAGCAGCCCGGTCTGCCCCTATGCTTTCCCTCCTGGCCTGTTGGAGATCTACCAAGGGCTCCTCAAGTGCCAACGCAGCCTGCGCTGGCAGACCCTGAGCCTGGGTGGCGGTGTCCACAGCTGCACCTGCAGCTACCACTACCCTTGGGCCCGTGGCAGTCGATGGAACGGACTGCCGGGTCACACGGGCGCCAGTGCCAGATGCAGAAGCTGCATCCCCCGGAACCACAGGGGGTGGTGGCATGACTGCACCGACACATGGCACAACATTGTGCTCAAGTGGCGCACCCCTGCCTCTTCCCCCTCTGTGGCCGCCCTGGACACCCTGGAGTCCCCCTACTCCCTGGTCACCACGGCCACGTCCCCGACCACGCCCGCCACGAGGAGGACGCCCAGCTGAAGCGCCCCTTACCTTTGGTGGCCTCCCAACCATGGCACAGATGTAGTAGTGCCGGCACAGATGGAGTGGTGCCAATGGGAGGTGTACACCACAATTGACCTGGGCAATTGGGCGAAGGGGGTGGGAAGCAAGATGTTAACAGCCCCCCTGCACCTGCAAGGCTGTATGTGACCCCGGTGATGTAGTGACGGGTCACGCAACGCTCAGGCACCCCAAAACTACAGTAAAACCGTGCACGCAACCCTGCAGCCTACGTGCGTGGATTCAACCTCCCGCAGTACGCGGTGGCACCCAGTAACACGAATAACGCGTACGCGTGGGACACGCAGGCTACTATGACATCAAAAATGGGTGCGATACACAGGGGCACCCGCAGTGGGAAAAAGAGCGTGTGCGACTCACCGTCTGACTAGCGCGATGCAGAAAAACACGCGTAGCCAATACCCCCGCCAAAAGAAGAGATACGTCCTTGATAGCTGTGAAGTTGTGATGGCGCGCGAAACAACAGGAAGCAGCAACACATGTCGGTCTCCACGAAAGGCACGTACAGCGAACTGCTGGGCCCGCTCACCTTTAACCCGTGCTGAGGGAAACGCACGCGCGCGTCACGTCACTTATGCGCATGGGCCCTTTCCTCGTATTACACGCGGATGTGCAGTTTTTCACGTGCGGTGAAATGCCCATGCACGCCTGTGCGCATCACGTCACAGGGGCGCTTGCGCTTGAGGGGCCTTCTGTCCAATGAAATTGCGTATGCGTGCAGACGCGCTTACGCGCTAAGGGCCTTTCCTTGAATTACACACTGACGTGCAGAATTTTCACGTGCCAAATCACTCCGTATCAAGTTGGCCACGCGTAAGCACACGGAAGACCACACTCCTGCCCAGAAGGCCGAATTACTGCCCCCCAGAGCCCCGAGCACGCTCCCACCTGCCATCTGCTGCTGCCTGACTGCCTGCTGCCCACGTGCCCTGCCATTTGCTGCCTGCACATCAGCCAGGGGTGCTGTTGCTGTGACCACCCCTGCTGGAACCGAAGACTCCCGACTGGGATTCCATCGCTCCACAGCCCAGCCCCAGGACCCAGTCGCCCAACCACTCCTGCCTCTGGGGTTGTCATGTCGGGCACTGCAACATCTGGCACCACTGACAACCCCCGGCCAGAGAGGCAGAGGGGCACCAGCTTCAGTGCCAGGGAAGTTGGTGTCCTGGTGGAGCAAGTCCTGGGGCAGTATGATGCCCTCTTCAGAAGTTCCCGCGCAGACAAGGAAGGACGGACTCGGATCTGCACTGACATCGTGACTGCCATCAACGCGGAGGGGGTGGCAGTCCGCGACTTACAACTTTTCAAGAAGCGCTGGGAGGTCTTCAGGTCCAGGACCCTGAACAAGGCCCGGTGCCTCTTGAAGGCAGCAAATGCTAAGGGGCGCCGGGGCTACTTGTGGGAAGATCAGATGAGGGTCCTGGAACGCATATCCCCAGCGCTCCACGTCCAGGTCCTTGAGAGGCAGACCCGTCTGGAGTCGAGCGGTAAGTGTACATGCATCCTGATTGTGAGCTGTGCGTGTGGTGATGTTTCAGTAGTGTGCAGGTTGCACATCTGTTTGTATGGGGTCGAGTATGGGTGGGGGTGTACAGGGCTGTGAGGCTAACACATGCGAGGGCTGTAATGTGTGAGACATGGATGGTGCTTGTGTGTGTAGGCTTGCATGCCAAATGCAGTTGTGTGGGCACACATGTTTGGATGAATGTGTATGTAAGTAGACATGTTCGTGATGTCACGCATGTATGTTGTTTTCAGCTGCATGTATCAGCACTGTGTACATGTGCATTTGCGTGTATTTGACAAGGGTGCAACAGTGATGCAACATGGATGCATGTGACAGCGGGATGTGGAAGCCTGATTGGCAGATGTGACATGGATGCCCATCTGAACATTGCGACACTTGGCAGAGGTGTACACATGCATGCAAGTGTGGTGGTGTGTGTACATGTGTAGTGCACTTCCTGTGTTGCATGTGATGTCTGGCTCAGCTTTGCCTGCTCATGCTGTTGTATGTGTATGGATGGTGCTGGCAGTTGCGATATGGCTGTGGTATGGCTCATGTGTGCGAGTTGAAATGACATGTGTGTTGGGGATTGTGATGGCATGTCTGAGGTTTGCCAATGCCACTCATGTACAACTGTCATGTGTGTATGTGTCCATTGTCCAGTGCCCTGATGCCTGTGTTTTATTTCTCCCTGTCTGCAGCGTCAACTGATGAAGAGGGCGGAGAAGGTGCTGTGGAGCACAGCGGCGGGGATCCCACCGCCAGCCCGAGACGCAAGGCCCGGCTCCCCTCCCATGTTGTCATCTCGTCGGGGAGTGAGGAGTCTGGTGCCGCGTCCCAGGCCGCAGCTGCCGGGGGGGAGGTCCAAGAGGCGGAGGTTGGAGTTGGACTCCTCGGCAGCAGAAGGGGCAGCTGGGACCCCACAGGGCCCAACGGGGGAAGATGGCACAGAGTCATCCAGGTTGGTGGGGGGTTTGGTGGAGGAGGAGGCCGTGCAAGCAACAGAGACGGGGTCTGGAGGTGGGGATCCCACTGGTGCTAGTGGTGCAGTGCAGGACCAGGGACAGGAGGCAGCACAGGCCGCCGCGGAGGTGCCTGTGTGCAATCCTGTCCCTGATCCTGTCCCTGCATCATCTTGCACCAGCAGGGATGCCTACATCCAGACCCGTTTTCAGGCAGGGGATGGGCTAACGACAACTGGCCTTCCTCTGCCTGCGGACGTGGCTATCCGGGTCCGGGTTGAGCCTGTCCTGACTGGTGTGGTGTTGCGTCAACGGGCCATGCGAGGTGACCTGCAGTCTTTTCATGAGGAGACTGCACGTCATCTCATATGGCTCGTTGACCGCGTCGGCCTACTGGGACAGGTCACCCAGGCCGGATTCCTCCGTTTGATGGGGCTTGCTACGACCCTCTCCTCAACTGAACCCCCTACGCGCCAGTCGTCCTCCGTGCCATCTTCCCACCCATCAGTCACCTGGGTGCCCTGTGGAGCTGCCTCTGACGGTGCGGCCTGGCTGGTGGAGGTGGCATCCCTGCCAAAGTCGAGAGTCGGACGTCCAGCAGGGGTGGCCACATCAACGACTGCACCCCAGCCGGCGGAGGATGTGCAGGCAGCAGGAGGCAGTGCACGGGCAGAGGCACAGCAGCAGCAGCAACGTGCTGGGAGCCATGAAGGCTCGGGGCCTTCAACATCGGAGGGGCAGGCATCGGCCGGAGGGCAGGAGGACCTAGGACAGAGAGTGTCTTCCGTGTGGCAGCGGTTGGGCCACGCCATAGATGCGGAGCGGCAGCGGCCGGAAGAGGCACGGCTCACAATGGTCAGGGCGGAGAACTCCATGCGGAGGGCCCTGAGGCGGGCCGAGTGCCTCGAGGCAATCCGCAGGGGGTTGGAGGTGGACACGTCGACGGCCCTGCGGACCCTCTGGGCCATGGAGGAGGACCGCTTCTGGGACATTGAGCAGGATTTTGATGATGCCCTGGCCCGGGACATCCAAAAGTGAGCCGTCAGACTAGCCCGCTGCCCTTGTACATAGTTATGTAGTTAGTGTTAGGTTTCCTTTGTTTTTTAATTTATTTTGGACCTTTTGGACAATGGGCCACATTTTTGTATATAGTTTTTTTTTATTAGTTAGTGTTGTTAGATAGGTTTCATTTCTTTTGTTGGGATAATGGACCCTGGCTTGTTCGTCTGTACATAGTTCACTGTTGGATTTTCTTTTTCTTTCACAATTTACCCATGGAGCAATGGCTTTCAATTATAATTTTCCATTGGATTTTCTTTTGTGGACTGTGACTTTGGACACCTTTCCTTTGGATTATGATTTTTGGTTTTGCTTTTTTTCACGGACATGCTTCTTTTCATTTTTGTACATTCCCATTTCTGTTTCTTTATTTTTGATTCTATTTATGTTTCCTTTAATACATATTTTTTGATCGAACTTCAATGTATAGTATCATCTCATTGGTTTAATGCATATCATGATATGGGTTTTGAGATTCACTGACACCCATTGGGTGTATGTGAGGGACATGTGTTTGTTTCCAAACTTGCAATTGGTGTTCTGTCATGTAATTGCCATTTCTGAGTGGGTGGATGCAATACTCGGGTGGGTGTTTTGCATTCGGAGGCTGACCATAGGGACCAGGGATCTAGATTGTGATGACATGTTGGCTGGGGTACATGAGTTGGGGCCTGCTGGCAGGTGCCCCACAGTGCTGGGGGGTGGGGGTGGTGGGGAACATGAGTTGGACATGAGTGGGGGCCTGGTGGAGGCTTCCCCTGCACTGCTGGGGGGTGGGGGTGGTGGGAGACATGGGTGGGGGCCTGGTGGAGGCTGCCCCTGCACTGCTGGAGGGTGGGGGTGGTGGGAGACATGGGTGGGGGCCTGGTGGGGGCTGCCTCTGGTGGCTGGGGGGTGGGGGTGATGGGAAACATGAGTGGGGGCCTGGTGGAGGCTGCCCCTGCACTGCTGGGGGGTGGGGGTGATGGGAGACATAGGTGGGGGCCTGGTGGAGGCTGCCCCTGGTGGCTGGGGGTGGGGGTGATGGGAGACATGGGTGGGGGCCTGGTGGAGGCTGCCCCTGGTGGCTGGGGGGTGGGGGTGGTGGGAGACATGGGTGGGAGCCTGGTGGAGGCTGCCCCTGCACTGCTGGGGGGTGGGGGCGATAGGGGACATGAGTGGGGGCCTGGTGGAGGCTGCCCCTGCACTGCTGGGGGGTGGGGGTGGTGGGAGACATGGGTGGCATCCTGGTGGAGGCTGCCCCTGGTGGCTGGGGGTGCAGGGGGACATGCGTTGGTGGGCAGTAGCGCAAGTTGACATGTGGGTTGGCTGGGGGGCATGGCCATAGTGGATGGGGTGCCTGCAGGACATGTGTAGGGTAGGCCCCTGTGGTGTGGGCCACCTGCAGGCGCCGTGGAGGGTGTAGAGGGAACACCTGGGAGGACCCACACGTGCAATTCACGTGTGGTGCTCCCCGCACACCCCTGTAATACACGTACCCTGATGGAATCGCGTGTGATACTTTCCGCGCACCCCTGAAATACACGTACCCTGCTGATATCGCGTGTGAAACTTCCCGCGCACCCCAAGATACACGTAGCCAGGACATTCGCGTGTGGAACTTCCCGCGCACCCCTGGAATACACGTACCCTGCTGATATTGCGTGTGAAACATCCCACGCACCCTGAAATACACGTAGCCAGGACATTCGCGTGTGTAACTTCCCACGCACCCCTAAATACACGTAGCCAGGACATTCGCGTGTGGAACTTCCCGTGCACCCCTCGAATAAACGTACCCTGCTGATATCGCGTGTGAAACATCCCGCGCACCCCGAAATACACAAAGCCAGGACATTCGCGTGTGGAACTTCCAGCGCGCCCCTGGAATACGCGTACCCTGCTGATATCGCGTGTGAAACTTCCCGCACACCCCGAAATACACATAGCCAGGACATTCGCGTGTGGAACTTCCAGCGCACCCCTGGAATACATGTACCCTGCTGATATCGCGTGTGGAACTTCCCCCGCACCCTGAAATACACGTAGCCAGGACATTCGCGTGTGGAACTTCCCGCGCACCCCTGATATACACGTACCCTGCTGAATTCACGTGTGAAAATTCCCGCGCACCCCTGATATACAAGTACCCTGATGGAATCGCGTGTGAAAATTCCCGCGCACCCCTGATGTACACGTACCCTGATGGAATCGCGTGTGAAACTTCCAGCGCACCCCTGAAATACACGTACCCAGCTGAAATGACGTGAGGTACTTCCCGCGCACCCGAGTGATACACGTAGCTGGCTTGCCGTGCTGGTACAGGGTTAGCGCAGCCCTTTGCGCTGGATTGGGGATTTTGATGGCTTTTCCCTGCGCGTGAGGCGTTCTTGGGGGCGTAACTGGCGCTGCTGCAGGGTCGCTGCGCCACTGTGCGCCACGGCTGGTTTTGGTAGCTGGAATCCATGAATACGCTGTGCGTGGAAATGGGTTTTGGCGCACGCGGCTGGCGCAGGGATTCGCACGCGCACACTGTGCGCCAGCTGCATGCGCCACTTGTGCGCTGAATTCTATGAATTACCCCCTAAGACTGCTACTACAACCGCACACATGTTCAATAGGATAAAGGGGAACAGGCTACACAGCCATCTGATACTAAAGTAACATCCCTTCTGAATAGCCTGGACCTTTATCAACTATAATGCCCAAGAAGTGAACATGAGATAACTTCAGGGGAAGAGAGGGTGTGAGGAGAGATTTCTTCTTAATGTTAGCAGCACCTCTTCCATCTTCACCTGGCTAGGATAAAGACAGCTTGAATTCATACAAGAGAGATGTAAACGAGGCAGCAGCGTAGTGCTTGCGACCTGTATCCATCCCGCTGCCCCCTGTTAGGAGCAGCTGTGGAGCTGCCCGAGGCATGGAGACCATGCAATGCCCAGGGTGCATCCTGAGCCCCACAGCCCAGAGCACTGAGTGGAACAACTGTTACCAGGAAGTGGCCCTGACTGAGATCTCCCTGTGCCAGCTGAAGCCCTCAAAGGCTCCTCTACTTCTCACTTTTCAGTCCTTTTATGTTTTTAATGTCATTAGTCTTGCAAAGTTCCATTTGCTTGACATTCATTAGTACTGTACCATTAGCTTACCTTTACATTTTAATCTTTTTTGGTTTTCCTCTCTCTCTCTCTTTTTGCATTGTTCTTTTCTCTTCAGTTGTTAAGATGTCATCAAAAATATTATTCTAACAATTCATTAACTACGTACAGTGCTTAGGTGTAAGCACTTTAAACGCAAATTAAATACAAATAAACAATAATACACATACTTCTTTCAGGCTGCATAAACGGGCAGTGAAATAGATTTCAACATAGCTGTAACAGCTATTGAGTGTTAAAATGACAGATATGCAATCACTTCAAAAAACAGATTTCTGTAATGATAAAAAAAAGGTTGTTCAAGGTAGCAGAACTGTTAACACTAAAAAACAATTGGTGGGACTCCACTCCTGAGAGTTCCTGCTCACTTCAGCCTCTGCCTTGTACAGATGTCTAAAGTAGAAAATGTGCACTAGCACCTGGAGCATTCCAAGTGTCGAATGGGATTACAAATAAATGATCTCACACCCAAATAACCAGACAGACTCAAAGAATGTGGCAAAATACTATTTTATTATCAATTCAATAAAGTAGGAAAACCTGGCAAACACACAGATTGAAGCTTGCACACTCTCAACACAGTTATATTATGCAAAAGTTTTTATACCTCAATGTACTTATTGCCCTTAGGATAATGAGACTGCATTCCTGAGGGTACCAGGGTACTTCCTTTCAGAGCCTTGTGGGTGGTGTTTTCGGTCTGTGTGTGCCTGTCAGCCACATCATTCACGTTGATCATTATCTTCATCCCAATAGTTTTCTTTGCAGTCTTCATGCATTGTGTAATAACTTGGTACCTGAAGAACACCTGGACCAGCATGTAAGTTATTTGTAGGTTTATTGCAAGTAATTGCCAGGAGATAAAGCATCGGCATGTCCCTCCTTGCCAGCTAGATGTCAACTGTAAAGTCTGGAACCCGCATTCAGAGCATAACATTCCAACACTCCATACATACTGACATCACCACATTCCACACACACTGACATCACCACATTCCACCATCAGTGATGACACCACCTCAGATACACCTCACAACACCTTGTTCTATGATTATCCTTATAAGAGAGAACCCTAGCAATATGAACCCTGCTCCTAACATTTTGAAGACATTTGCCATCCAGGTAGCACCACACGAGGACAGAGATGAAAACCAATCTTCATCTTCGGTCTCATCTACTTCCTCCACCATTTTCATGTGTAGAGTTGACAGCAAAGGGCTTGCTTCTGTCAGAGTTCCATTTTCTCCATCATGGGCAGGTTTAAATGTACAGCAAAAAGGCCTGATTTTGGTGCACATGCCTCCTTCTATTGCTGCCATTCAGTCCAGGACATACCTGTTCTGGAGGGTCATGAGCCTGATGGCCCTCAATTCTTCTTTATTCACATTCAATCCTTTTATTGTTGTAATAATCGTTTGTAGCAGCTCCCATCTGGCGATTTCTAACCACTTGGCGTTCATTGCAGTCTCAATTCCTGGCATGAATATAGCCGTTAATATCACTGAAATCCTATCAAACAATGTGTGCTTATCTGGAATGTCATAATAAGCTTCTATTGATTTTGCCGAAAAATAGTTCTCTCACTTCTTTCGGGTGAGGTAGACCGACCTCGTTGTCCTCTGGTGTGCATCAATTTTTCAGAAAATCGGCTATGTGGCTATCACTTTGGGGGATCACCAATGCAGGAACATGTATTATTACTGTACAACATATTACTCTCCAATTTATAGGTAGCTTCATGTAAGTTTTGGATCCACAGGCCCAACAGTGGTCCATCAAAATAGCAGTTCCTCCTTTATTTCCTGGCACATCAATTATCAGCCTGCATCCTTTAATTTCTCCAACTTTGTCAGTCCCCTGTTTCTGAAGCAGCATGTTGCATTATTCATTGGCAATATGGATAGATGTCCTGCTCCATCTTCAACCAATGTTAGTAACTTTGAATATGTAGCCCTTTCCTTAAGGCATCCATCATTTACTACTTGCACTATCTTTACTGGTGCTGTCATCAATAAGTTTGCACTGCATCCCATCGTTGCTTCTTCCGATCCTGTACTGGTGGCTACTTGTCCATATACCAATAGCCGAGGTGTCTCTCAGCATCCTGGCAATCCTGGTGTTTCCCATGTGTCTGCATACTCCAGTCTCTTTTGTCCAACAATCCTCATATCTCCTCCACTCAGACCACAAAATGAGTACAGGAGCATTCTGCTCTTCCAATGTCGGTCCTTTATTATCTTCTGTGTTTTATGTAAGCATCTTCATATTGTAACATTCTCTTTGACATCCATCATAGGGTTGTCCATTTCCCTTCATTTGTCCTCTTGTCATGCATGGTGCTAGGTGGCTGAAGCACTTCGCATCATGCATAGGTTTTTCGCTTGCTTTAAATGTTCTGGCTGTGCTCATGGCATATGGGATGAGAGAACATACATAGCAGCTCTCAGCTGACATTCTTCTCCCCACCTCACTCATGTGCTGATACCACGTGCTATTTTTTTAAATGACCAGAATTATCAAGGTATGTATTTATATCCTGCTAATCTTATCCAGCATCACTCTTAAGTCGATTCATTTGCTTGGAAATATCAGGGAAAATGTCACTTGTGCTTTTGTTAGGGGTACAAACATCTCTATCATTGTTAGATACTTTATCTGTGTTGTAAAATATTATTTGATGAAATGTTATAAGAATAATGAAGTAAAGACTACACATTGAACTATTGCAAAAAAATTCATGCACCGTACTACATTCTGCGTATTAGTCGGTCTTCTTGCTAGCAATGTGTATTTCACATAATGGAAGATTCCCATTTTCTTTTATCAATGTTTAGCTTCTGTCACTTTTTATAATAACCATACTTTTTTATAAATGAAATTGTAATATTTTTTGCAATGATGATAGTGTGGATAGTAGGGGTTGTCTTAGGATTTCCATAAATGGTGACAAAATCACATGTTCGTCTCACTAGAGCTGGATAGGATTGAAGTATACAAGAAAGTATGCAACGTTATAGGCCGCATAACGTATTGTGTGCGCTCATTTTTTTTCTTTTTTCAAAACATTGGGCCTCATTACGAGGCTGGCGGTATTACAGGCACGGCTACCGACAGCCTCGTTTTTTTCCGGTGCCCAGAAATGGGCAATTGCCGGGTCATTATGGCCTTGTCGGACCCGGTATTTGCCCATTCCTGGATGCCGGGAAAAATTCTTCCCCATTCCCATTTGAGCCCCAAAAGAGCTCAATGGGAATGGGGAAGCCGGATGCACAGGCACCGTTATGCTGTGCTCGTGTGTGCTGCTCTGCCCACCAGGTCCGACATGGTGGGCAGAAAGACACCTGCAAACACAACTCGTAGTTTGCCGGTCCGGGAACTATGGTACCAGCAAGCTTACCGGTACCATAGTTCCTGGACCGGCAAACTTATAATGAGGCCCATTGTCTCTTTAGCCTAACAGGAATAGATCTTTGAACACTGCACAGATATTTATTTCCCTTTAAGCTTTTTAAGACTCCTTCTCTTGCGTCACAGTCATCGGGTGCCAGAGGGGTAAGGGTCTCTCCTTTGTAAGGCTTTACATCATTCAGATGCAGCCGCCACGCTTATCACCCTTGGATCTTCAAGGCAGTGGGGGCTTTCCCTTATACTCGGTACAGTCCTTCAAAACGAGGCTTATTCCAAGTGCAAATATAATTCTTAACAAGTCCCCTGGATACAAATTAGGTAGCTTTAACAGTTTAATAGGGTTGATCATTTGGCTGCTGTCTTCTTCAATCTTCTTTGACCCTTCCCTCTGATTTTTGATCTGTTGGAAAATAAAAAAAAACATTAGTGGTCATATGTGTCAAATAATCTTGCATCTCATCCCCCAATGCTTATGCAAGACTATGGGCATCAGTTTGTATTTGAGTGGGAGGAGCAAGGGGTACTCTCATGCGGCTTCCAGTCACCAACTCATGAAAAGTAAGGTGCTGATCTGAGCCAGGCTGGTTTCTCAATGTGAATAAGACTAGGGGCAGGCAATATAGCCATCCCTTCTTCAAAGTAATATTTATCTTGTCTAGCCTCTCTTTAAGGAGTTTGTTTAAATGCTCACAAATACCATCTACCTGTGGATTGTAACCAGAAGAAAACATATGCGTTATGCCCAATGGAAGAGTTATCTGTTCAAACATCTCATTCACAAAATATGGCCTATTATCAGACTGTAGGACTTCACATACACCCCACTTAGGAAACACATCACGTATGAGAAATTTGCTAGCACATCTGGCATTGGGGTGCGTGCATGGACCTGCCTCAATCCATCTGGAAAAAGGACATACTAGTACTAACATATATCTGTAGTCATTGCATGTTTGCAACATATTCATATATGCAGATGCTGAAAAGGACCATTGGGTGGGGTATTTCTCCTCTCACTGTTCACAAGGTGTGCCCTGCTGTGAATTTCTGACAAACAATGCAATTCACAATAAACTGTGCAACATATTCTAACAAATTAGGTAAAAACCATTTATCTGCAATCATGGCAGCAAGATTCTCGCTGGTTATATGCACAAGATAGTGAAGCTGATCCAGTACAACTTACAATAATATCAGTTATGCCAGCTTTCCAGTACTCTCTTGTCTCCATATAGCCTCTGTGGCGGATAAAGAACATCCCCATCCAATCCCTAAATCCTGTTCTTCTTGTAGAGCTCGACCCTCCAGCTGAATTAACTGTACAATGGATAACGTATTATACATCGTCACACATCATTTTAACGTTTGCTTAACACTTTCTATGCCAAAATTAGAAATATTAGAAAAATATGTTGCTCTTTTTGCTTAAACATATGTGGCTTCAATACAGCGAGAAATCATGTCTACCCTCTTAGGCTGTGCACGTCACACAGTGATAGCTAATGGAAGCTTTAGTACCTTAATAAGCTTCTCCAATAGTTGCACATGCTGCACTGGTGTGTTGTCTGCACAGAGGAAGTCCTCCTTTTCCAACGTGACAACCATGCGTGTCCGGTTGACATCACATAGGCAGAGTCAAAGTACACTGTCACTTCCTCAAATCGCAGAAGTGCAGCGAAAAGCACCACTAATTCTGCAGCTTGTGCTGAACAATGTGAAGGCAATCTTGTACTTGTCACTACTTCAAATTCACCATTCTTTTTTAACTTCATTTCTGCCGATCCCATATACCTTTCTCCTGTTGTTTGATCAATTTTCAAAGACCCATCATTGAATAGAATTTCAGCTCTCCTAGATCATTCTATTTACATTGGGGGATGTTGCCATAAAGCTCTGTATACTTTGTACAATCATGTACACATTCCTCCTTTTATGGTTCTGCTATGAATGTCACTGATTCACTACTCTACATCTAACAATTGTGATCACCTTGTTTGAAATTATCACCTCATATCCCGACGCTCTTTGTGTAGTCAATGTGCTTTTAGGTTTCTTCAAAATGGCGAATAAGGAATGCTTCATGTATAACATCATTGAGCATCCCATTTTAATACTTGCAGCTTCTTCAACTGCGAAAGCAGCAGCAGCTAATGCTTGTTAGCAAGGGTAATGCCCTCTCACTACCGGGTCTATAATCCCACTGTAATAAGCCAATGTTTTATGTCCATGTCCCAATTTTGTCTTCTGCCTAAGGACTGCTGTTATTACCACTCCATTTGAATGTGAAAATAAATAAAACTCCTCTTTGTAGTCTGGAATCTATACCCAGTGGCTTTAAAAATCAACCTTTTTACCTCTTAAAATCCTTCTGTCATTTTGTCTGTCCATGTTATGTCATCTTTACCTATCTGTGCTTCGTTGAGTCCTTTTAAAAGTGGACTGATATACATACATTGATCAAGCCTAAACATTGTAGCATTTCCCTCCCTCATTTCCCTCACTGTTATAGGTCTTAGAGTTTTCATGATTGCTTCTGCTCTCTCAGGTGTCCCTTTCCTCCCCTCCGGAGGGATTAGCTGTCCTATGTACTGGACTTATTGCTGGCATTACAGTAGTTTCTCTTTGTCCACTTTGTATCCTTTCTCTGCCAATATTGTCATTAACTGGACTGCGTCTTCTCTGCATTTTTCTTTTGTCTGACTACACACTAGGATGTCATCTACATACTGAATTATTGTGCTCTCAAGTTGTATGTTGCCTAGGTCCATCTGAAGGACCCTATTAAAGATTAATTGGGACTCACAGTAGTCCTGTGGTAATCTTGTATGTTTCCACTGCTTAAATCTACTACTGTAAAATATTTAGCTCTAGATGGGATGTTACATAATATCATAGCTGGTTCCGGAAACAGAGGAAACTCTGCTTCAGCAATGTTGTCTAGGGGGTGTAGATCCTGAAAAAATCTCCATGACCCCCCTGTTAATTTCTTTACTGGGTACACAGCCATGTTACATGTGGAGTCAGTTTTCCCTGCTGTAGTAAAGAAGAAATGGTTTCAAATATACCGTCATCTGCTTCTCTGGACATGGGTATGTAATGATCTGTGTTTTGGGTTGGTGGACGTGTTCCAGTTTCACAATACCGACCTGTTCTACATGGCTCGTGGAACTGGAATGCCGGTTTCAATATGAAACGGTTGGCGGAGCCGTGAAGAGGTGGGCCCGCTTCATTAAAGCCTGATTATATACTTTACTGGAGTCCGTACCTCTTTTCACTGGCAACGAGGTTACAGGCTACAGCGGGCCCACCATACACCTCCTGCCTCTGCGGGTCCTGGGTGGGCAGTGCGTGTGAGGAGCTGACGGCTGCGCGGAGAGGCGCTTCTGCTCTTTCGGCCTGAGGCTCGCCCGGTGGTACAGATGAGGAACAGCTGTGACTGCTGTTCCCACGTAAGCCACTCCGCCCTTCCCCTGGGCATTGAAGTGGCCAACAGGACTTGCCGCAGGTCCAGACGGGGAACAGCTGGTTGTTGTTCCCATACAAGCTGCTCCGCTCTTCCCCTAGTTGTTGATGCGGCCAACGTAAGACAGTGACGTTCCCCTGCCTTGACCCACCCATTTGTTTTGCCTCAAGTACTGCAAGGTCTGGTAGTGAGGAACAGGAAGTTGGCTCCCAGTTACCATAATAACTGTAATAGAGCGGCAAGCACATTTATTGAATCAGCTCAAGTACGATGATCAAGCTCAACCAGTTCATGTTCAAGATAGTGAAGAGTATGTTGTTGCTGAATTAGTGAGTGTGGACCGAGAGGAGTGGGAACAAGCAGAGCTTGCAGATCAAAATTTCAGACTTATAAAGCAGTAGACGGTTGAAGGGTGGCCTGATAAGAAGTTGCTTGAAAAAAGGTTTGAGGTATGGTGGGAAATACGAGGCGAGTTGAGTCTAGTGGGTGACCAGTTGAGGAGGGGGCATTGCATAGTGCCTCCAGAAGGAGTGAGAAGAAGCTTGCTGGAGTTAGCAAACCAAGGTCATCTGGGTGAGGGAGCTACCAAAAGGAAAGTGAGACATAGCTACTGGTGGCCCAGGATAGACAGAATGGCTGAGGATCTGGTGAAACAGTGCAATGCTTGTCAACTGGGTGACAAAAACAAGGTAGTGTGGGAAGTGCCTTTGTTAACTAATTCGGTAACAAGTCAACCGTGGCAGAAGCTAGTAGTGGATATCTTGGGACCTTTAGCAGGATTAGGAGATGAGTTTAAATAAATTTTTGTTCTGGTGGACTTTTATTCTAAATGGGTGGAGTGGGAAGAGGTCAGAGAAGTGACGGCTGCAGAATTTGTTTCCTTCTTGGAAAGAGTTTTCCTCAGGGAAGGATGTCCTGCTAAGTTAGTTTCAGACAACGGTGTACGATTTGTCTCTAATTTCATGTAGAAATTCTTGGAGGACTACAGCATCAAACATATCAGAACAGCACTTTATCACCCAAGAGTGAATGGTCTGGTCGAGATGGTAAATAAATATATCAAAGGGGGGATTCAACTTGCAATGTGTAATGGCCAGCCTTGAAGGGAGGTCATGAATCACATGATGCAGAGTTATCTAAAGACTCCTCATTCCACTACTAATATATCTCCTTTTGTTTCACTTAAGGGAAGGGAGCCTAGAACCAGGTTGTGTCCTGGGTGGTTAGGTTTGGCAGGGACAGTTGCAGTGGATAGGGAAGCCATTATGAGGTTGATTGCTAAAAGTCAAACAAGGAACAAAGAGTCATTTGACAGGAGGGAGGGTGTCAAGAGTTGAGAGTGGAAGGTTGGAGATTGGGTATGGGTAAAAAAAAACAGGTCTACACAAAAGTGTGTGGAAAGTAAATTCATGGGGCCTAAAAGAATTGCTGCAGTACATGGTAGTATTGTCATCATGGATGGAGGAGAAGTGTGGTCGCAGGCAGGTTGGCAAGAGCTGAAAATATTGTAGGTGGAGAGTGTGAGAGAATGCAGAATGAGAGTGAGGTGCGATTGACAGGAGAGCAAAGGCATTTGATGATCCTGCAATCATGTGTGTAAAAGTAAGCAACAATAGTGATGGTAATAAGAGACTTTCACGCAACCCCAGTTGGATAAAGGACTTTGTTCAGGGAAATGATTTTGCTTTCTGTACATTGCAATTTCCTTTTTTTTTTATCCAAGTTGTATCTATTGGTTATCATAGGACAGTTATTTAGTTAGTTTCCTTTCTTTCCTCTTTTACTGCTTAGTAGATATTAGGTTCCATTTTGCATTGTTGTATTTTTCAAAGTGTGGTTTACTTTCTGTTTTAAGGAGGGAGATATGTAATGATCTGTGTTTTGCGTTGGTGGCTGCGTTCCAGTTTCACGAGATACGCGGCCCGTTCTGCGAGGCTTTTGAACTGCAATGCGGGTTTCAATGTGAAACAGTTGGCAGAGCCGTGATGAGGTGGGCCCGCTTCATTAAAGACTGATTATATACTTTACTGGAGTCTATACCTCTTTTCAGGTTACATTTTAAATGCTCCTACTCCGCTCAATAGACCCACGTCATGTACACTGTTGGTCCATAAGATGCCTGGCACCTTTTCTAAATGTTTCTGGAAAAATTACAGTTTCTTTCTTACCAATGCCATTCTCTGTGGTATTTACCTATTCTCAACGTTTACCCAATATGTAAGGTTTATAAAAAATATTAATTCATCATCTGAATTCTCATCTCTGAACAACTCATTGTCTGTCAAATCTGATAACCTATATCCTTCATCAAGAGCTATTACTGTTCTCCATGCTCTTCCTTCATCACCCATCCAATGAACAATCACCCTTTCCTCTCTTACTGCTCTTGCCTCTAGTACTATGGGAATAACATGGCCTTCCTCGTCATCCATAGGTATTCCTCATCTAAACAAAATTTGTCAGGTATCCTCAGCAATTTACCTATCAATCCAGGAAGCCATGTCAACAAAATATTTACTCCATACAAAAATACTTCTGGGTTTAAAGGAACTCCTCACAATGCTTTGTTGACCTGTAAATGCTAGTATACATTCTCGTACATTCATGTAATGTATCCCTGGAGTGGAACATATTATCTCCTTGTCAGTTAAATTATATTGTCATGTTAAGAGTTTTGTCATTGTCTGGTCCTGAAATCCTCGCCCGTAGGAGCTGATGACCCCCACAGACCCTCCAAAGTTTTTAGTCAACTACTGGATGAAGACAGCAGAAGTCTCAACACCTCTGAGGGAAAGGGAAAGTGGGTAAAATAAAAAAGGACACAAGTTTCACTCTTCGACTGGCTGAACACCTGCAGAAGATGAGAAAATAAGAGGTGTTATTTTCATCCTCTCAGAAATGATCCCCACCAGATTGCTATGGGTTTTTAGTACCTGTTAAGCTTCTCTGGATAGCTGGAAGACGTGATGAAAAACTCCTCACTGTTTAACCCTTTTTCCATTCCTTAGGCAAGAACAAGCTTTTTTAGAATTATTTTTACAAGTATGAGCTTGCTCCAACTTCAGGAGGAAAACGTTTTAAATTTATTACTAAAGAAATGTGTCTGGAAGTGTTTCTCTCTTTAAAATGAAGCAGTTCCCTACAGGGAAAATGTTATCTTGAAAGCAACAACTTAGAGCAATCTGAAAGGTCTTAAACAGTCTTTGCTTGCTTTAAAGGTTTCTTCTTTGGCTTGGAGTGAGTGCACCATTTGCTGTAGTGTCTTTCCTGTATTGCCTTGGCACATGCACAATAACAAATGTGTGAATGGAACACACCAGCTCTCCCCTGACTGCTACTGAGGGAAATCATATTGTCCAGTGTTCCACGTAAGAGACACTAGCCTCTTGGACATGCACACACACTGCACCAAAACTCTTCTCCCTTCAGGGATTCTTATAGTCAGCCGAGCAGATTTATTTTCTTAGGATGGAGACACTAGTCTCTTTGAACATGCGCACGGCAGCGTTATAAATCTCTTAACACTTGCCGCGTGAGCCTTTACTTAGTCTCTCAATGAGTCCACAGCCAAGGAGTGACTGCACCCACTCATGAGAATATGCTTAGTCAAACGTTGACTTCTAGCATGAAGTGGGCGCTCAACAAGCATTACAGTTAACTACCGAAAGATTATGCTGATGCGTCTAAAGGCTTACTGCAGTATTCCGCATCTCAGTCAGCAATAATTGAAATGTACCTAAGGACTTCCAATCTTGAATTTTCTAGCAACCTAAATTAACAAATTTACTAAACTACCTAAAAGTAAAAGAATGATCTTCTTGAAAAGAGCTTTCCTTGTCAGTTAACACTTTGAAGAAGCTGATCACAAACCAGTTGTTTTCTTTTAAGAACTACAGCACAGCGCTCCCACCAGAATTACTGCTTGTCTTGTCCCATGCAGCTCTTCTTTTAGAACCCGGATCTCCACCAACCTGGCCAGAATTACAGAAATACTTACATAGGCCTAAACCAATTCCCTGGCTTGGGAAACTCTCCCTCTAAAACAATGAAGGTTAAGGGCAAAACAAAGAAATATAGAAAATACATAATAATTACAGCAAACTAATAAAAACAGCCCGGAAACCTGACAGTCATCAAATCATGTCCCTATTCTGGGTATAGTTTTTTGTGGGGCTCCTGTATTCTCATTTCATTGAGGCATTGCTCTCTGTTGTGTCTGTATTTGTTGTGTTTGCATAGGGGATTGCTGTGGTTGCCCTTGTGGTGACTGTGATTGCAGCAGAATTTGCTGCATCTGCTGTATTTGTGGAGCATGTGTCTGATACTGCATGTGATCTTGGGCATAATACTCCAGTGGTTCTGTACTTTACTGTGAAAAATAGCCCGCCCACGCTCTTGGAGCATGCCAGTTCTGTTGCATGCCCCTCTACTTCTGCACGTTTGGGCAATATGCGCTGTTTTCCCACAATTCCAGCATTGTTGTCGCTGTCCTCCATTAAATCATCCTCCCTCTTGAGGATTTTGAAATCCAACTCCACGTCCTCTAAGTTCACTCCCTCTACCAAGTGGCCCACTCCTCTGGTCAAACTAGGTAACTTACATTTTAAATTACCTTTATCCACCTGCGGCTATGGTTTATATTGTGGTCGTCCTCCCCCTTTCTCTAATAACAGGAATTGTTTGAATCCTGTTTTCTGAAATCGTATCCACCCATGCTTCTTGTCTTCCAGGTGGGGCTGGTTTTGCCCACTCGTCTTCATCCTGGCAATGACCTCAGCCTAGTTGCATTAGGTGGGGTCATATCCCCTGCGCTATGTGACCATCCCTGTGGTCATTTGGAATATGGTATAGGTTCTAGTGTTTTTTCTTTTGGTTCTTCTAAATCTGACCACTTTACCACTCTTTCTATGTTCTGGTCTATCAAAAAGACACATGTGCCCTTTGTTCATGCTATCTCGTTTTCTTCCCTTTCTTTGTCTGATATCATTATGCCGCAACTGATATGACTGTTATTCTTTTCCTCGTCATCAAGATCTAGTGTGCTTAGGGACAGTGTTCTATGCTTGTCCATCATTACGTCATCCGATCTACCTCCTGTTTGTCTCGGTGGAGATCCTTCAGTACGCCCTCTAGTCTCACAGCCATCTTATCTCCTCATCTGCCTATATAATTCCCTAATCCTTTTACCTATGCCTTCTGCTTCATCAGCCCAAGTTGATACTCTAGGTATCTCGTGCAGCTCCCTACGGGGCTGTTTCAACTATCTCTCCTCTTCCCATTGTTCTCGCTCTTCAACTGGTATTGCACATCCATTAACAATGTGATCTATGTTGTCCTCCCTTTGTCGCCCACTCCTTCTCATTTCCTTTTGCGCTTTCTCTTCCATTCTTCTTATCTCTTTCTTCTCTTCTTCTGCTTGTGTTATCTGCCACCTTCTTTCTTTCAATCTCTGTGTTTCTATTTCCTCACATATCTTCTTCTCCTCATTTTTTCTTTCTTTTCTTTTGCCTGCTCTTCATACCTTCTTCGCTCTCTTCCTTTCACTTACTCTCTTTTGCCTTCTTATCTTTAAATGCTCTTTCTAATTCATTTTCCTTTATTTCCTTTTCCTCTCTTTCTTCTCTTTCATTAATTTGCCAATACCTTTTCTGTCTAAGTTAAGTCATATTTGTCCTCCCATCCACCCATTCTATAAAATTGTCACTTCACTGGCTTTATCTTACTAACCTTTTTTGTCTCTTGGTCTATTCTTGTATCTCTATCAGTATATCCCTTTTCTCGTTATGCTCCTAACTTTTACTAGACCTGGACATATATTTACATTCTTTGATCTTACTTTCTTCTGTACTACCTTCACTAGTATAAGGAAGGGTGCATATTCCGGATTAATATAACCTCTGCTGCTTTTAACTCCTTTAGAGGATAGAGTCCCTGTTTCTCAGTTGTTGCACTGTTGTTTGCCGAAGGAGAAAGAGTAGCCAAGAGTGCTGCGCCCTCCACTTGGTGCTGATTAAGCATCGACTCCTTCTTCGGTGGGCATTCTCTCTCGCTCTGATACATTTTCCATTGCTCTAAAATAGCTAACATTTTCTGTAACTTCTACCCTGCATCACAGCAGGTAAGTATGTTGTCGTGTGTTGCAATACTGTTCTTTATAGGGAACCCGCTTGAGACCAAGGCATGAACATTATGTCAGCCGTGCTTCTTACCCTTTCAGCATGATATTTCCTAATCTTAGGTGTGTACCTCGGTAATTTTTCGCACAAGTATAGAAGTGGAGTGGCCACCATGATGACAAGTCCTTTTTAACTGTCAATACTTACTGGAGCTTTTATTCTACTCTTACTCTAATTAATTACAACAATCAATTCGGGCAAGCACAATCAATCACCGTCCATTTCCCAAAACCAATTTTCCAAACAATTTCCAAGCCTACACAATGATGTTCTCTTTGCTCCTTTGTTGCATTTCAATCAATTCCCACTGTTCTGCCGTTTCATTATTGATAATTTGAACATCTTATTTGGCTATATTTTTTCTCAACTTTTATTCTCCTACGTTTAGCACCAATCGCTAGTTTTTATAGTCTGATAAGCAGTCTGATAAGCAGTCAAATGATTATTATTGTTCTATATTTTCAAACAACCAATTTTATCACAACTACCCTAACAACCCCAACCAAATGTGTACAACAAATTCTACGATTGTCTTCCTTACTGTCTCCAGTAAAAGTATCTGATCTCTATTTTACCCCATTTTGGAGTGTAAAAAACATCCTTCATATCGGCCTTGCCTCAGGAATCCTTCTAAAAATACCCCCTCTGGGAGTGTGATGTATTTCCCCTAACTCCTTGAGGATAGGTATCATGGTATCTCTCCTTAAATCAATCCTGTTATGCTTCCCCACCATAAATATCCCACATGCAATACAATCCGACCCATTTTATTTGCCACTTTTGCTATTCTACTTGCGTCCGTTGCTCAGTTCGAGCCTTTCGACTCTTCTCCAATTGACCTCTTAGCCTTCAGTCCGCGGGGCACCCATGGGGACTGGACAGGAATTTCTTCAAAAAGGCACCTACCAACCATCTTGTCTTACATGTGTGATTTCTCTGCTCTCTACAGGAATCTCTGCAATCTTCTTGTCAATGGTGGAAGACATCAAACATCCAAGAGTCTGGATCCGAACCTTCTGCACTGCTACCAAAATGTGCAGTATCACCTGGAGCGTTCCAAGTGACAATGGGATTGCCAAATAAATGATCTCAGGCCGAAATAACTGGACAGACTCAAAGAATATGACAAAGTACTACTTTATTATCAATTCAATAAGTAGGGAAACCCGGCTCCCACACTTTGAACATATTTCTATTACTCAAAAGGTTTTATACCTCGATGTACGTCAGCTATGATGTCATCCTACATAGCAAACAGTAAACATCCATTGAGCAGAGGGAACATGTGTACCAATAGTTTATTTGAGTGTTAATATCATCATTGGCTGCCCCTTATCCTGTAGGCATGCCTTAAACAACATCCAACTATGTAAAATACTGATAATGACATAATAACTGCAGCGGATAGGCTTCTTCGACAATGTATAGTCCACCATTAGATAGGACCTCATGATTGACTGGCACTCTCTTCCAACCTTGGACATTCAGCTTGTTAGCAGCACATACACAACAAAAAACAGGTGTAATCGAACAACGTCAGACAACTAACCTCCTTAGCTAATGAACCTACCATCTCTCCTCAGTCAGGCCCTAAGCCAAGGCTTCTTCTCTTTAGTTGACCCTGCTGACTGTTCTCTTCCTCAGAACTTTAAAGTGAGTGAAGGTACATTACTACCGTCAGGAGCTTTATGAATAGGCCTTTTTTTCTGGTCTTGTACCACGTTAGAGGAGACCATGATTTTGTACATTCTCCCCTTCTATTTAGTGCTATTGATTCAATTATATTTGGTGCTATTACTCTTCTCAGCCTCTGAAGACTTGGTTGCTCTATCTTGCACATGCTTGATTGTACAATACTTGGCACTCAAAGTTATTTGCTCCTTTAATTAAACTAAAAGAAATATGTCCTGCACATGTAGCTTATCCTCTACCACTCCTTTCGTGCCTTGCAGTTGCTTCTTGCTGTGACATCCTTGATTGTGAGCCAAGCAAATATCCTTTGTTCTGCACAAATCTGTCTTCCAACACCTGTCAGCTCTGCAGCCTTGGCCTTTCTCCTCGAGGCTTCTCGCTTACTGTTATACAAAGTTGACGTCCATTTTCTGATCATGGCTGCTTTACTTGCGTTATATTTCCGACTCCAGCTTAGCTTCTACATTGTCTTATCCACCTTGCATTCCTGCGTATATATATCTACTGCATCTCTTGTTACGTATCTTCTAAGTCTGTATGATTTTCTTCATATTTGCATATGTGTTTACTTTGTTACCTCAATCAGAACTTCATTCTCTAGTTACGCATACATCATCTCAGTACGTCCACATGTCTTCTTTTCACAACGTCACTAATGCATTTATCAGACTTCACTTATAGTTCTTCCTTCTCCAGTGGTGTCTGTAGACTTGGTTCTACCACCTTATTTCGAGGGTACATTTGATACAGTTGCCTGAGTGCATAACATCTCTCCTACCTTCAAAGTGATATTGGGATGATACCAGGTGTGATACCAGATGTCATGCACAGTGTCCTTTTGCGGTTTTTCCAATATGACGAAGGGGAGGGGGTGGGCTCCATAGATGACATTTACATTTACTTCTGACTCTCTAAAAAAAAGTGCATAAGGGAATGTTACTCAACTGGCACGGTGACTGTAATCATTTACTCATGAGAAAATCAGCTAAAATATACAAAGCTGAATTACATTGGGCCTCATTACGACCCTGGCGGAAATCGAAAAACGATGGCGGAAATGCAATACCGCCATCGAATAGCGCTCGGTGCGACTATGACCCGTCACCGCAAAGTACGATGCCATTAGCGACACCGTAGTGAACGCCAACGCTAACTGCACCAAGTACGCGCGCGCGCGCCATGCCAAACCGTAAATACCACCATGGCGCAAGGGTACGCGAATTCCGACCCTAGCGGACATGTACCTAACGCCATCAAGCACGGCGGAAAGTACCATTCCGCCATGGTGAGAAGTACGGCATCGCGAATCAACCGTAAACGGCCCCACTGAGTGCCTGTACACCGCTCCCTGGCCACATAGTACAACTCCCCGTAGGTGCAATGAAGTCACAATGCAACCAGTGAAATGTACAAGTCACCCATGCATGCCAACGAACAAAAGAATCTCAAGAGGGGCCAATGGGAGCTGCAGGGCACAGATGGCACAAATACAGAAGCCATTCCAATGGACATGACCACAGTCCCCCACCAAGAAACGCACGCAAACACAGGCACCTGTGACCAGCAATATTCCGAAAATCACATCATTCCACCAGTCCACCTGGCTGACCGGCATCTGTTACACAAAACCTAATCCCCCGCCCCTGAGCATGACATCATTCAAACAGTCATATTGGCAGCCCTCATCCCTGACCTCACTGGGCTTCGTAGGCAAACGCGCCCAGCACAGTACCACGCAACTATACTCCGAAGCTGGAACCCAATGCAGATCTCCTCACAATACATCGCTCCCCAAATAGGAATATGCCACATCACTTGCAAAGAAGAACGCTACACGGCCCATATCAGAATAGAAATTTAATGCACAACAAATTCACCAAGCCCATACAGCCATTAGGCCATGAACTCCAAAACACATTTCACCATTGTGGGCTGCATCCGCAAGAAATGACCAGCTACTTCTTGTGTGACGCCCTGTTCCTTCATGGTACACAGAGCCACATTCACGTACGAAAAGGCAACATGGAAGCGCACAGAACCGCAGGGCCGTCCCAATGGGGAGGCACTAGTCCAGCTGAAAGGCCGAAATGTTGCTCCGAGCCACTAGTACTGCGTAAGGGCATGTGGCCCATTGGCGATCGTCCCATAAGATCGTAATGCTGCTCCACTGATTAACACGAAGCAGCAGGTGTCGGGAGTAAAAGCCATCTGCAGGAGTGGCATACAGATGGCAGTGGCAAAAGGGGAGGAGATACCTGTCAACCAAAAGAAAAGAAAAAGAACAGAATGGCCATCAGAACTACATTCGAACAACTCACTTCAATGATCACACTAAATCCACAGCCATATGCATGCTAGCCCACTCCAAAGGATCATCACCACCCCAAAACCACTTGCGACTCATAACTATCTATATCGAGGTGTAAACACCATCACAAACGAGTGTACCTGTGCATGCGTCTGTGAAAACAGAATCCATCAGATGAGATTGGTAACGTGCATGGACACAAGTGTCTGAAGGCGCGTCGAGACAGGGAGGGCTCAACAAGGCCAGATAGACGATGGTCCCACTATGGCAGCCCTGCATCACATAGCGCAGGGGAGGCGGACAGATTCCAAGAAGCCCTGTACATGGCAAACTCTGTATCAAATCATCTGCCCATGCATCCATTCATCATTCCCTCATCCCATAATGATAACGCCTGTTTCCATACTCACATAACATGTGAGAATTCCATTGAGTCTGTGCGTTATGCAGCCTGCAAAATCCACTGTGCCCCAGCCCGTAATTCCAGTGATGTGAAGTAACATGTATTTGGGAACGTCCGGCCTCACCGTCCACTTCGCTATTGCGCATCCCAAACTATTCATATCAATCATTGCATCCTCGCCATGGCCCCTGTCCCAAGGACATTGAACAATAGAACGTTATATTTGCAGTCAGACCTGTGGGCATCTCCTCGCCGCTAGCTGATAACCGAAAGCGCCGCCCTTCGAATTCCTCATTTGCAACATCACGTCGAAAAGGCATCTGTGGCCGCTTGAAATCACAAATTCATCCATCTAGTGCGGCTGTGTGTGAAAATGGCAACTGCCTTCACTCACAAATGGGACGCCCCGCCCGTCGTTGCAACTCGGTACAGTGATGCATGAGGGTCCACCGTTACTCGAGTACTACGTTCCACTGACCCTTCACAAGTCTGTTCGCGACTGCAAAGATTGTATGTGAAACAATGGGACCATAGCCGAATGAACATATCAACCAATGTTACACGGCCATCGGGTACAAATACATGATTGTAATAGCAAGATGCCATTCCTCGAATTGCAGCGTTGTGTGCGGGACGTGCTCGGCCAAAGGGGAGAGCAGCTTGCACAGGTGGAATGAATCACCACAGGTGGAGGCCATACAGCCTGAAAACACATAAATTGCACACCCAGTCTCCTCCCACAACCACACCCACTCCGAAATGCTACCGGCAGGACTCGCGATGTTGGCCCTGGGGGACCTGATAGCACTGCAAGTACTCCAACTCCAAGAAGAAGACGAACACCAACTACAACCGGCCGCACGGAGGAGACGCAGGAGGAGGAGGAGGGCAAGGCAGGGCCAGCAAGGGCCGCCAGCACAGCCACTACCACCACGCAGGCAGCCCGCAATCCCACGCCTCCGAGCACATCCGTTCAACCTCACTGATGAGCAGATCCACACCCTCTACCGTTTGGACCGGGACACCATAGCCGCCATTGTGGACATGACACAGGCTGACCTTGTCAGCATGATAGATAGCCCAACCGCCATCCCACCCCTACTGAAGGTGGTGTCTGTACTCCACTTCCTGGCCACAGGCACCTACAGCACACAGTCGGACAGTTGCATGGCATTTCTCAGCCACTGTTCTCACGGACACTATTGCAAGTGCTCGATGCCCTCCTGCAGCACGCAGACGACTACATCTCTCTACCACGCTCGGAGCAGGAAATTACCAACACAAAAGTGGGATTCCATGCACTTGCCGGCATACCGGGTTGCCTTGGTGCCATCGACTGCACCCATGTGGAATTGGTCGTCCCACATGCCATGGAGGCCCAGTACCGCAACCGAAAACAATTTCATTCTCTGAATGTACAAATGGTGTGTGACTCCAACAGGATCATTACACATTGTTGTGCCCGATTCCCTGGATCAACCCATGATTCTATGGTCTTGAGGAACTCAACAATACCACGCTACATGGAGCGACACGCAGGGTACAGATCCTGGCTACTCGGTGAGTCTCATTTCATGCATGATGATGTGGGGTATGTGATGCGGCAATGACCTGGCAGGAAGGGGGGTCGGGGGGGTGCGTACGTAGCAATGGCATTCCACATAATTCGTTTATCGTCCACATACAGGTGATGCTGGATATCCACTGAAGAGATGGCTCCTCACACCAGTCCGGAACCCACGGGACCAGCATGAGGAGGACTACAACCATGCCCACTCACGTACCCGTGTAGTCATTGAACAGGCATTCGGCCTACTGAAGACTCGTTTCCGGTGCCTCAGCAGGTCTGGCGGGGCACTCCTGTACCGCCATGAGAAGGTTGCAAAGATGGTGATGGCATGTGTCATGCTACACAACATGTGCGTACGTAGAAATGTGCCCATGCCCCCTGACGCAGAACTGCAAGCACCTGAAGATGGTCATGATGAGGGTGGGGATGTGGCAGCACCTCAAGGAGTCCGCGAGGCACAGGAGGGCCGTGACATTCGTCAGCATCTCATTGATGCATGCTTCTAGCACTCACGCCTGGTGGCTGATACATGGACACGGGACTCGTGGCACTGTGTGTGTCTGGTACATGCACAATATGGACTGTACGCCTATGATGGCCTAGTACACAAAGATCATTGTCCACACATCTCATTGGTTGATCGTGCATTGTTTATGGCATATGTGATATCATGTTAAACACCCTATCGACCCGCCACCCAAGTGAGCCCAACACACCCCCTCCACCCTCCTACCTCCCCCCCGAACACCAGTGTCCAAAGATGCTCATTGTCAGTGGGCAGTCGCTATTGCAAGCCCCCTCTGCGGGTATCAGGGGCACCCCTGCCTGTGGAGTGCAGGTTCCTCCCAGATCTACGTTGGGGGCTGCCCTGGACGGAACTTGCAACGGATGATGTCTCTGCCTGCTCACGTCCATGCATGTCCCTAAGGGTTTGTGAGAGCTCAGTGAGCACACGGCGCACTGCGGCAAGTTCGGCACATACGTCTTTGGATGTCGCATGCAGTTCCCCCCTCAGGCTCTCGGTGCTTCTCTCCATTTGGACTCTCAGGCTCTCGGTGCTACTCTCCATTTGGACTCTCAGGCTCTCGGTGCTACTCTCCATTTGTACTCTCAGGCACTCGGTGCTACTCTCTATTTGTGCCCTTAGTGTCTCTGTACTTCTCTCCATTTCTGCCCTAAGTGTCTCAGTTGATGTTTCTATGTCTGCCTTAGTGCCCCCACATTCATCGGCATGGTCCTTGAGGAGCGTGGCCAGTTGCTGCTGTTGCACGATTAACTGGTCGAGGGACTGTTGCCTCTGCTGGGCCATGGCCATTTGCGGTGGTGTCACAGAGTGGCTGTTCGCCTCATGTTGCCCTGCCACAGGGCTTGTGGGGGATGGCCAGTCGTCGTCTTGTGGGTGCCCCTGCGTGGTATCCTCATGGTGTATGGGATGGGACAGACAGGGGGATTGGGACAGGTCATGGATGGATCTGACTTCGACATCCCCGTCTTCTGTGTCGGAGCATGCTGCCATTAATGGGGTGTCACCTATGGTGCTGCTGCCACCAGAGGCAGTGCCTTCTGTGGCATCCATTGGGGGGACCTGTGGTGCTGCTGTTGTGGGCATGCTGGCTGCTGGGGTGCCTGTTGATGTTCCCTCCTCTGTGCTGCCACCTGATTTGTGCTGCTGCCGTGTCTTGATGCGTGCAGCTGAGGTGGAGGGTCTTTGGCTGTTGGTCTTGGCCCTCTTTGCAGGTGTGCTGGTAGGGGTGTCCTGAAGCTCGTCGTTTGGATCGGACCCTGTGGTGGAGTAAAGGAGGGCGAGCGTTATTAATGGGTCTGTGGGAATTGGAATGGCAATGTATCACATGCATTGGGGTGGTACCTGAGGGTGATTTGGGTCGGGGCCTTGGAGGTGCTTTCATTTGTGTGTGGAGTGAGGGTGCAATTGTTTGGCAGCCTGCAGTTAGGGTGTGCCTGCTGCACGTGTAGTGGGTGTTTTTGGGGTTTTTAATTATTTATGTATTTATTGTGAGTTTTAAAGTGCGCTATCAGGCCAATGTGTGTGGACGTTCTCCTGGCCATGTGTTGCTGTTGCGCTATGTGGACACATGTGATTCACATGATTGGACATTGTGGATTTGGCATGGTTTTATTTGGGCCACCTACCGGATTCTCCGGATGTCTGCACTCCTTTCTCCATCCCTCCGACTCCCTCTATGCACTCCATTCCAATGGTGGAGGCACAGATTTCTTCCCAGGGGGTCAACTTGATGGGTGATTCCGATCCTCCCCCGGTGGCTGTGGCAATGTTGCGGTTGGCAGAAAGTATGCTACGGACGCGTATCCGCAGGTCGTCCCATCGCTTTCTGCATTGCTGTGGGTTGCGGGGTGCGGTCCCCACCGCACTTACCCGCTGTGCCACCAGGGCCCATATGGCCTTCTTGTTCGCAAGTGCCGTCCTGGTCATTTGCGTGGAGAAGACGGCGGCGGCATTCTCCTGGAGGGTCTCTGTAAGCACGGTGAGTTCCTCACGGGAGAAGTGGACCTGCCGCTTGCGGTCGCACGCTTTCTTCGCTACTTTTCCCATTTTTCTTGGTTTCGCTAGGGTGGATGACGGGTTGGGATGTGTCTCAGGGTAGTGTTTTTAGTGGTTGTGTGGATTTTGTGGTTTTATAGGTGTACGGCGGGATGTTTCCCGTTCCGGGCCCATGTTTTTACTTCCGTTTCCGTATATTTCCGGTCACCGTACTTTCCGGTTGGCGCTCACTGCGGTGTCCGCTAAAATGGGTGGCGGTATTGCACCTAGGGCGCCGTACGGCGGCGGTGTGGGCCGTTTTGGGGTCATTTCCGCCATCGCGGACTTTGCACTTCCGCCATGCCGTGGTGCTCGTGCCCGATGGGTCGGAATGGGCCGCACTTTGCTCCATCGTGCAATGGCGGAAACGCTATTTACGCTGTGGCGGTCCGGTCAGTCACTTTCCGCCAGGGTCGTAATGAGGGCCATTGTCTCTCCAGGCACATTTAGTTGGGAATGGAGAATATTTACGAAACATTGATTAAAACTAGCATGGTCTATAAAATGGAAATGACTTTCCTTTCCTTCGGTTGGCAAGAATGTGCCCACTTCAACCTATATTATAAAGTATAAAACTGCAGGGCCCCCACTACCTACATTATACTGTATAACACCTCAGGGTCCCCCACTACCTACATTATACAGTATAAAACCCAGGGCACCCACACCCACAACATTATACAGTATAATACCCAAGGCCCTCACACTATCTACATTATACAGTATAACAACCCATCTCCCCTCCCCCACTGCCTACATTTTACAGTATAACACCCCATGACCCGTCACTAACTACACTATACAGAATAACACAGCAGGACCCCCACTGCCTACATTATACAGTATAAAACCCAGAGCACTCACACCTCCAACATTATACAGTATATCACCCCAGGACCCCCCACTGGTGACATTATACAGTATAACACCCCAGGACACCCACTGCCTACATTATACAGTATAACAGCCCAGAGCAGCCACACACCCTACACTTTACAGTATAACACCCCAGGGTTCCCCACTACCCACATTATACAGTATAACACCCCAGGGCACTCACCCCCACATTATACAGTATGACACCCCAGGGCACTCATTCCCCTAAATTATACAGTATAACACCCCAGCCCCCCCAATACCTACATTATACAGTATAACACCCCAGGGCATTCACCCCCACATTATACAGTATGACACCCCAGGGCACTCATTCCCCTACATTATACAGTATAACACCTCAGCCCCCCCCCCACTACCTACAATACAGAGAATAACAACCCAGGGCACTCATACCCCCTACATTATACAGTATGACACCCCAGGGAACTTACACCCCTAAATTATACAGAATAACACCCCAGGACCCCCCACTGCCTACATTATACAGTAAAAAACTCAGGGCACTCACACCTCCAACATTATACAGTATAACACCCCGGGACCACCCACTGCCTACATTATACAGTATAACACCCCACGGCACTCGCCCCCACATTATACAGTATAACACCCCAGGGCACTCTCAGCCCCGACATTATACAGTATAACATCCCAGAATCTCCCACTGCCTACATTATACAGTATAACAGCCCAGAGCAACCACACACCCTACACTTTACAGTATAACACCCCAGGGTTCCCCACTGCCTACATTATACAGTATAAGACCCCAAGGCACTCACCCCCACATTATGCAGTATGACATCCCAGGGCACTCATTCCCCTACATTATACAGTATAGCACTGTCGTGCCCCCCACTACCTACATTATACAGTTTACACCCAGGGCACTCGCACCCCCTACATTATACAGTATAACACCCCAGGACCCGTCACTAACTACACTATACAGTATAACACCCCAGGATCCCCCACTGCCTACATTATACAGTATAACACCTCAGGGCACTCACCTCCTTACATTATAGAATATGACACCCCAGGGCACTCATACCCCTACATTACACAGTATAACACCCCAGGACCCCCACTACCTACAATGTACAGTATAACAGCCAGGGCCTCCACAGCCTACGTTACACAGTATAACACCCCAGCCTCCTCCCCACTACTTACATTATATAGTATAAAACACCAGGGCACTCACCCCCCCCCACATTATGCAGTATGACACCCCAGGGTATTCCGACCCCTACATTATACAGTATAACACCCCAGGACCCACCTCTGCCGACATTATACAGTATAACACCCCAGGGAAACCGCACACCCTAAACTATATAGTATAACATCCCAGGTCCCCCACTAGCTATATTATACAGTATAACACCCCAGGGCACTAACCCCTCACCCCGACACGTTATACAGTGTGACACCCCAGGGCACTCGTACCCCCTACATTATACAGTATAACACCTCAGAAACCCCACTACCTACATTATATAGTATAACACCCCACGGCCCCCCACTACCTACATTATATAGAATAACACACCAGGGCACTCGCATCCCCTACATTATACAGTATAACACCCCAGGGCCCCCCACTACCTACATTATATAGAATAACACACCAGGGAACTTGCACCCCCTACATTATACAGTATAACACCCCAGGGCCCCCACTACCTACATTATATAGAATGACACCCCAGGGCACTCGTACCCCCTAAAGTATACAGTATAACACCTTAGAACCCCCACTACCTACATTATACTTTATAACACCCCAGGGCACTTGCATCCTCTACATTATACAGTATAACACCCAAGGGCCCCCCACTACCTACATTATATAGAATAACACCACAGGGCACTGGTACCCCCTAAATTATACAGTATAACACCTCCGAACCCCCACTACCTACATTATACAGTATAACCCCCCAGGGCACTTATACCCCTTAAATTATACAGTATAACACCTCAGAAACCCCCACTACCTACATTATACAGTATAACATCCCAGGGCACTCGCATCCACTACATTATACAGTATAACACCCCAGGACCCCCCACTACCTACATTATATAGAATAACACCCAGGAAACTTGCACCCCCTAAATTATACTGTATAACACCTCAGAACCCCCACTACCTACCTCATACAGTATAACACCTGTAGGGTATTTTGTGTAGATTTGGGGCCTAGCAGTATTTTCTTACCACCAACAATAAAAGTAATTTAGCAACAATCACTCCTTGCATTCAGATTGGGTTTGGTATTATGGTGGTATCGTGGCCATGCATTATTTTAGTACACAGATACATTTAGTTAGTATGCATTTCGTTGTGGTATAGTGATGAGCATAATTTCTTTGTTTTATTTGTGGCCCCAACATACAAAACCCCTTTCTTTTGTTTAGACTGTTCTTGTGATCTCTAGAGGCCTCAGGCTTCTACATTATTCAAGAACACCACATTTTCATGTGGAGTGCCACTTATGGCTGTTATCACTGATTTATCTACACCAGTGAGCTATGCTTCTTAAAGTATTCACAATAACATGTGGTATAATCACTAATTTATTTACATTAGTGAAATTATTTCCAGAGGTCTCTTTCTCTGCTGACTCATGTACGTCCAACAGACTATCAGATTGTGTTCCACTCAGAAGTCACACACACATACACTGAGTGGAACCACGCACACAGCTATTTATAATTACTCATAACATAACTTTTTCCACATGGGATGCTTGACATATATTACCTAATAACCTCCCCTTTTATCAGGTGATATGGGCTAACTGTACCAGAGAAAAACAGAAGCAAATAGAAGCCTTTACACGGATTGTGATTTACATCAGTTTCATTTCAAAAATCATACATTACCAGTTTTGCGAGGCAGTCTTTTCGAGAATAAACATAAGAGAAGCAATTGCAAAATACATGGCATTTCATTAGATTCTTTGCAACAATAAAAAGAACAGTGCATCAGTTGACTTGCATTTCTGAATAGCAACATTAGAATGCAGCTATCGCTACGCTGCCTGACTGAAATAGCTTTCATTCACACACCGCATTCTCGCTTTGTGTAAGATAATTACCAGCAAAATTGTAGCAGATGAGCACGCGAACTCTCTGGACAGGTCGCTTTCTTTAAATGGCTGGGGGCTTCCTTTTAGAGCACCCGGCGAGGATATGCAGTTCCAATCTGTACTCTTTGGTCCTCAAGCCGGTGCCAATTGACTGGAATCTCCAGCCTGTGAAGGTCAGCAGTACACTGGAACAACGCCCCTCAATCAGGCAGCCCACAGCAACTCCTGCCAAGTCCTCACCGAAGCTTTGTAAAAATGTCCACTGCCTTTCTCTATCCCCGAGATTCTTCAGGAAACCTCAGTTACAGCCCCTAAGGTGACGTGTCACCAATCAAAATACACAATAATCTATCCTCCTCTTTTAACAATGGCTTGGCTTATACGGTTTAGAAACTGTATCTACTCATGTCCTGGCATGCAGATTTCGCATCCAGCTAACACAGTGAACAGAGAAAAAAATGAATCCAAGTGCACGTTTAAAATGACTTTCAGAGCCTGTCTTTTCTACCTCATTTTGCACTGGAGAACACATTATGATGTTATTTGATTAGAATCATGTTAGTACTGTTCATTATATTAGTTCATTAATCCTCTAATGTGTCTCCTGCAACAGAGGCATTTCAGGTGAGAGAAAAAAAATGATGCGTGTTTAAATGTGAAAAAATGCTGTGTTTTTGACTGAGTAGCCTGTCTTCATTTACATATCCATACGTTACACCGGCAACACATAGCTTGCTGTACCACGTTATAGCAATACATTGATCCCATGTAGTGGTGCTGCATTCCAAAAACACGCTATATATTGATCCCATGTAGTGGCGCTGCGCTCCAAAAACACGCTAAATAATCCTACATATCCCATGGCCCCCACACTCTACATTATACAGTTTAAAACCCCAGGGCCCCACACTACCTACATTATATAGAATAACACCCCAGGGCACTCGTACCCCCTACATTATACAGTATAACACCTCAGAACCCTCACTACCTACATTATACAGTATAACACCCCAGGGCACTCGCATCCCCTACATTATACAGTATAAGACCCCAGGACACTCCACTGCTTGCATTATACAGTATAACACCCAAGGGCCCCCACACTCTACATTATACAGTCTAAAACCACAGGGCCCCAACCACTACCTACATTATACAGGATAACACCCCATGGAACTGGTACCCCATATATTATAGAGTATAAGACCCCGGGGGAACTCGCACCCCTTACATTATATAGTATAACACCTCAGGGCCCCCACTACTTACATTATACAGTATAACACTCCAGAATCCACCCTCCACTACCTACATTATACAGTATAATACCCAAGCCCCCCCCCACTGCTTACATTATACAGTATAAAAAACCAGCCCCCCCTACTATCTACATTATAAAGTATAGCACCCAAGGGCACTCAGCTCCCTCCATTATACAATATGACACCCAGGGCACTTGTACCCCCTACATTATACAGTAAACACCCCGGGACACCCTCCCACTCCCTACATTATACAGTATAACAGCTTGGACCCCCCACTGCCTACATTAGACTGTGTAATATCCAAGGCCCTCACACTGCCTACATTATAAAGTATAACAACCCCCCCACTACCTAAATTATACAGTATAACAACCCGCCCTCCCCCACTACCTACATTATACAGTATAACACCTCAGGACCCTCTGCTCCCTACATTATAAATTAAAACACCCAAGGGCACTCACCTCCCTACATTATACAATATGACACCCCAGGGCACGTTTACCCGCTACATTATACAGTATAACACCCCAGGACCCCCCCTCCCACCTACATTATACAGTATATTACTCCAGGGCACTCACACCACCTACATTATACAGTATAACACCCCAGGACCCCCACTACTTACATTATACATTAGAACAGCTCAGGCCTCCCCCACTACCAACAGTATAAAGTGTACCACCCCAGGGTACTTGCTTGCACCCCCTTAATTATAGAGTATAACACCCCAGAGCCCCCTCACTACCTACATTACACAGCATAACACCCCAGGGCACTCACACCTCCTAAATTATACAGCATAACACCCCAGGGCCCTCACTACCTACATTATACAGTATAACACCCCACAGAACTCACCCCCCTCCTGTTTATTGTACCGTACACCATTTTCCTGGCCTCATACTAACTCTCCATTTTTGTATATGCGCTTACTTTTTAGTGTGGCATTGGATGTCAGACTGAGTGAGGGGAAATAGTAAAAATGACAAGCCCCTGTTACATTTCTGGAATGGAATACCCAGCGCCAAAACATAGCATCAGACTGGCCTTGGTCTCTTGATGCACTTATATATTGCAGGTACAGCATATATAGCAGGTACATTTGGTATAGCAGGTACAGGAGGTATAGCAGGTACAGGGTGTTTAGAATGTACAGGCAGATAACAGGTACATTGGTGAAGAGGGAAAATCCGAAACTGCCTTCCGTCCTGAAAGACCCCCCAACCGGAAGAAGCACCAAGGACAACATGGACGCCGATCCTATGAGCTTACACCAATCCCCACTGCTCCCACCATAGACAACTACTCTGAAAGGTACCCTGCCAGCAGACCATACAACCCTGCAGTAATACAAACCCTACCTAGAGTGGACGAGGAGAGACAAGACAGAGCTGGAGTCGACTACATGGACAGAATCGACTAAAAGCACCAAGAAGCCACAGACATCACAACGACACAGCCACGTTAGACAGGAAGCCCATGTGCAATCCGCACATTTGGGACACTCACACACCCAATCTACATGAAGAACACATGTGTGCAGCTGTATGAGTTAGAGGACAGTGACATCTACTTACTGTCGGCACGTTTATTATTTTGCATTTAGGTTTGCTACAGCAACACAGAAATGCAAGAAGCCAGAAGAGCTTGTGTACATGCATGCAGATGCTTACACGCAACTATCCCTATGGAAAGGCAGGAGCACTCGAGGGACCTGACCAACCATGACACACACTAACCTATGGACATTATGGAAAACACATGACAGAAGCCAGAGCAGGCAAATATATCAGGCCATGATTGTCTCAGAGAAATCTCAAAGCCACACAATGCTGTGTGAGCAGAACAGCACGGCAAGAGCAACCTTAGCCAAGGTCACAATGTTGTGAACAACATTCCACACACACAGAGCCAAGGTGACACCGGCCGCAGCAGAAAATATTCCCTGAAAAATACAGATGAATGCAGAGCAATTTAGCCCTCAAGAGTGGTTTTCAACCACATGATTCGGCCGAGCTGATACTGTCCAAGGCTCCGGAACTGGGAAAGAGCAGCTGTCTCACGACTAGACAGCAGTTCGCAACAAACTTGATACTCTCCGGCTACCTTGTATGATAGGAATGGAACGCTCTCATGGCATTAGTCTTCTGCACACTATTGTATAAAGCTCACACATAGTTGCACCTCACTGAAGCATAGTAACAACAGGTGTCTTGTGGGCTGGGAAAAGAGTTTGTCCCAGGCTTGGAGGCTCGAGGCCTGACCAATCAGGACCCTTGGGTCTAGGGGCAGATGGCGGGTGCTACTGCATATTCACAGGGCTTACCCAATGTAAGATTTTCGGAGTAACAATTTTGGAGGTTGATCCAAGCACACCACCTGACACAGCCGCATCCACTAATATCACCTCTCTATAGGTTCCTATACTGTAACTACCACTCAGTGGCCTATCCTGAGTGGCGTTAGGTTTTGGGGAGGGAGCCTAACCAGTGACGCAGAATGTGACATCACATGTCATGAAAACTGGCCTGAGAGCCAGAATGCGGTGAGATGTGCCTGGACCTTTTTCCGTGCATATGACCCCTGTGTGTTTTGTTTGCCTGTAACAAAGCCACAGTAACCTTTTGCTACTTGTGTGGACCTTGACTTCTTTGGGACAAGGGAAGTAGTTAGGACCTTTTGTGAGCTGGGTGTCCGCAGACTCCTAGCATGGCTCTTCCTGCCTAGAAGTCCCCCTCACATGCTGGAGGCACTGCTGAGATAATTTGTGACATCAGCCCGGCCAGGTGCTGCCTCCTCGGCCGTCGGACCTTGGAGGACTGCAGGACCCTCGCAAAAATTGCAAGACAACTGGACAGCGCAACCGGAAATTGGTCGTTGGGTGCCGACTTCAAAATGAGTCCACCTGTGGTCAGCGAGGAGTGCACACAGTCCAGAGGGGGCAAGACGAGCAGATAATGGGGAGCCAGCAGCCGAGAAGGTACTGGGTTAGTAATAGGTACAAGAAGTATAGCAGGTACTGGGGGTATAACAAGTATGATAAGACGGCCTGGGGTAGAACCCCGATAATTACACAGAGGAGAAGCCAGACTCAATAACGAAAATAGCCAAAGTGAAAGGCAAAACCCAGCTTTATTGACGCACAAATAAAAGCTGGGACAGTACACAAGCAACAGGGTCTCAGCTCGTAGATCTCTCATACAAAACAGTACTTTGTTTACCAAAAGCACGTTATAGTGACAACATCATAATACAAAACCTAAGGGATGAGGGGATTGGTAAAGGGAATTGACTATATATATTTTCTATATGGGTACTTCTAATTGGATAATGCTTAACTGATGGCTTTGCCAAAGACCACCTCTAAATTAATAACAACAAGAATACATTATTATCACAATATTTTATTGGTTAGCATAATACGTAATGGACGGCTTAACATCAAGGGTTTTGATTGGTTGGCTTTTCCTAACCAACCTTGGACCACTGATAGGCCATCAAGACATGAGCCAAATGGGAGTAAGGGGAGAGAGTTCCTCGGACTGCCTGTATTCATTTAAAGAAAACACCATCCCTCATCTATAGGCCATGAGCCAGGGTGATAGCCTTTGTAGTAAACCTTATGTGATGCCTCGTGTCAGGGAATAGGCAGTTATCCTATCTGTGTTTCTTACTAATGAATAGATAGTGTTCTTCAGTTATGTGTCACATGTGAGAGGACCACATTTAGAATTAATTTACCCAACATTTATTAGTATTTTAGCTAATATTGATACAAGTGTTATGGTCTCTTCTACATCTGGGGACTCTCCTGACCTTATTCTTCATAGGGTCTACTGACTTATATTTATCATGCAACTGGCTCACAATGGTCAGTTGTACGTTTCCAGACTTTATTTAATTTGGGTGTATTCCATTTGTGTTCTGGGAATACTTATCTCGTGCCTTCTCTGTGGCACTCGGGCCCTCCCTAATTTCTTAGTAACCTTTGCTCCGGCTAGAGCTACTGTCTGCTCTCTGATAGGATCTTTATTTTGTTATTTCAGCATTTTGAATTCTTATGAAGCCTTAAGGCCTCTCATTTACTTAGAAATGTGATGCAGCTAAGGAGACTGCCCATTCGTTTTGCATTTCTATGTTAGTGTGTTGTTCATGTTGCATTCTGCTTCTGTATTGCTTGTGTTGGAATTCTTCATGTCTCTATGGTTGGAATGTTAATATTCTTCATGTATAAATGCATATTTATCCTAGTGCATTTTCTTCATGGTGAGTGCACGTGTGTTTCATGTCTAATGGATGCATATTCGTGATTCTATGATAGGTTTTGAGTCATTATCACCATCTCCAGCTTACATCATATTCATCCCGTGCTGTACCTGCATGGGATAAGGGTGGTATGGTTGCCTTAAAGAATAATGTTTCCCACCTTGATGATATTGGGCCTGGGATGGGGCCATAGTTATGGATAATGTATTCATCTGTCTCTCAACATTCCCTCTGCTGGCTGATCTTCAACCACATCCTCCTTTTTGCCCTCCCCGCATAAGCTATTTTGGGGATCCATATCTTAGTCACCCCCCACAAGGTGCCTTCACATCTTATGCGTTCGTCCACGCTCCAGGCCATATAGCAGAACTCCCTGTCTGAATCAAAGTGTGCACTAGGACCCCAACCGGGCCATAAAGCTGGGGGTTGCCCAATAGCACTTTAAGTTGAGGTAGCAGCACCCGTGAGATCTATGGGGATGCAGAGTAACACTCTAGCAGCAAATCAATAATGACAACTCAATGGTTTGGCAAAGGGAGTCCGTTTAATGACAAGTACAAAAAATGGGGAGTTTCATGAATATCAGCGGTTGCTTGATCTTCCTTCTCGCTTCACAACTCCAATGAACTTCATAAAAAACACACCATTTATACTAAAAACTTGTCATCACTGACGTATAATGCTTAAAATGTAATTCTATTGGTTCTAGGAAGGTAACTTTAATATTGAGACTATATCTGTATATGCGAACGGAGTGAGGGGATTGGGTAAATATTTTCAGGTGGGACATCTAAGCCCTACCTTAAAAATGGCTACTGTAGACGTCATTAAAATGACGACGTCCCATTGGTTCTACTAACTATAGGACCCTTGATTACTTGGTCCACTATGATCGGGTTGGCACCAACCCCACTCATACTTTTCGACTTTGCCTAGCAGCAAGCAGAATAATCGGCCAGGTTCAGGGTGCTTGTCAGCTCCCCCAGCCTTTCTCCAATTATTGCTACAATCAATCATAACTTCAGTGGTCATGTGTCAATTATTTCACTGTGGTTGGCCTCGGGACTGTATCTCTGTCTGGAAAAGTTCTGATATCTTTGCATGGCACACCGCCATGCGTATGTGTGAAAGTACCACTTCTTCTAGCTCGGCTGGTCACATGATTCAGACACCGTAAAATTGCCTCATTCTCTTTGCAATTTGTGTATTTGCTTTTCGTTTTGCCCACCACCTGCCTTCTACTTCTTATCTTGACCTTGCTGAGCAGGATATTCTGTTCTTTTCTATATTAATTGTAGCTACTGTTGGTCTATTTTAGCTGATACTAGCTTGGTTTTTGGCACAATTTGTCTCTGTCTGAGTTTTGCTTCTGTCTTTTATTCTTGATTTGTTAGCTATGAAGCTCTCGTCATGTGACCTTTAGTAATCTTTGGATGATTCTGCACATATGCGTAGTGGAAGTATACTTATATAACGTGCTTCTATTGAGGTAGATATGAATAGGTGGTGCTTGCCGCACTCTATCTTACTAATAAGCATAGCAAGCCACACAATTGTCTTAGCTTTCTTGTAGTTCCAAGCATATGTACATGTGTAAGCTTACTGAATATCTTCGTCGTGCTCATGGCATAAGCTTCTTACATTTGACATTGTTATTTCACTTTAGGTTCACGATGTCCCTTATCCATGGTGTTTTGTCTCTTTTTGTCATTTGCAGGTCATCATATCTTCTATATGTGAGTCAGTCCGGGTTCTTGTGACATCACCATTCGTCTTCCTTTAAGACCTTTTTGGCTTCTTCAGGGACTGTACTCTGACAATCTTCATTCCTTTTCATTTGGTGATATGGTTTCCTCAATGGATACTTTACTGTCCAGGTTTTCTTAGCTGTTGGTACCTCGATGGGTGGAGTTCTTCTGATAGGTATTGGACAGAGCCCCACTGCGGCTCTCTGCTGGTTTATTTGATCATCGTACATCACATACTTCAGCGTGAACGTTCCTGGTACTTCAAAATGGACGGTTAAGTGTGGGCTGTACTTGGGACCTCCTCTACACTCCCCCCTCTGGGTGATTCATCAACCACTTTCATTTCTTCCTTTGTACCCATCTTCTTTGTATCCTCTGTATTCACTTTCACTTCATTTTCTGGGTCCATTTTTACTTCATCTTCTGGGTCCATACATGACGGTCTGAAGAAATGTCTCTTTGGGGTCCATATTTTTTTGACTCCTTTTAGGCTTCCTGCTGTTCTTACGTGTTCCTCTTTGTTCAACATCACTTGTTGGCACTGTCCATTTGGGCTACAATAGATCCACCTTCCCACATAATTTCTATGTTTCCTGGGATATCGAAACTTTGTTCCTTCTGGTGCATAAATGTTGGCTTTCACAAAGTCGCTTATTTCTTCATCAGTCAGGTCCTTGGGCTTCCACCCTGGTTCGACATCAATCATGATCTTAATCCCCATGGCCTTTTTCGCAGTTTTCTGACACTGAGAGATTATTATCTTTGATAGCACAGCATCCGAGCAATATCATCACTAGCAGGGCTCCTAGGAATTTGAATGCATCTGCCATCCATTGTGGAACCCATGAGAATAGTGATCCAAACCAACTGTTGTTGTCCAATTCGTCAGTTTCCTGAATCATTTGGTTCTGTAGTTTCGTCAGCATACCTATGGCCTTTGTTAGAGTTCCATTTTCTTTGTCGTGAGAAGGTATAAATGTACAACATGTTTCTCCAATATTTGCACAAACATCTCCATCCATAGCTGTGATCATGTCAAGGACATATATGTTCTGGACAGTCATTAGTCAAATCGCCCTTAACTCTTCTCTGACTGCATTGAATCCTTTATGGTCGTGTTGATGGTCTGCAGTAACTCCCATCTGGTTATCTGCAACCATTTAGTATTTGCTCCAACCTGAATTCTTGGCATGAAGATTGTTGTGAACACTGATGAGGTCTGGCAGAACAACCTATGTTCATATAGAATCGCATCAAAGGCTTCTATTGATTTGGCAGAGAAATAATTCTCTCTCTTCATTCAGTTCATCAACTCCACAGATTTCTTCTTCCTCAGGTGAGCATCTGCTTTTGGAAAACTGTCAATATTCAGATCACTTTTCGGATCACCAATGCTGGAACATGGACATTCACTGTTGTGCATATACCTCCCCAATTCTTAGGCAGTCTGATATATGCTTTGGATCCACATGCCCAATAATGATCCATGATTACTGCAGTACCTTGTATCATTCCTGGAGCATCAAAAACTTGTCCACAATTCTAATTCTCTCCCATCTTTCTAGTGCCATTATTCCTGAAGCAGAATTTTGGGCTTTCCAATGGCACTATCTGCAAGGGTCCTCCTCTGTCTTCGACCCATGTTAGCAGTTTTGCAAGCTTCGGCCACAATGGCTTGCATCCATTCTGTACTATGTCAATGGTACCTTGGTAACGACCAATGACCATCTATGCTCTGTAGATCATTACTCCTTTTTCCCATCCGTCTGGAGAAAGCACTGTTCCACAAGTTTGCATTTGGCCTCTTTCTTTCCATCTTCAAGCTTTCTCTAGAGTTTTTCCTTGGACATTTAGTTTCTGGTTCGCTTCTCTTCTGATTTCTGCTCCTTTAACTCCAGGCTTCTCATATCTGATCACAATGGGCCTCATTACGAGGCAGGCAGTAGCCGTGCCCTCATTAAGGGCATGGCTGCCGCCGGTAATGATTTTTTTCCAGAGCCCAGAAAAGGGCAATAACCGGGTCATGCCGACCTTGGGGGACCCGGTAATTGCCCTTTTCTGGGCTCCAGAAAAAAAAGATTCCCCTTTCCCATTGAGCCCAATAGGGCTCAATGGGATTGGGGAGGATGACAACAACCGCCCCGTTGATGACGGGGCCATTGCTGCCATCCGATAATGCTCGCGGGTGCCGCTCTGCACGCCTGGTCTGACCAGGCATTCCAGGAGCAGCAACCGCGAGCATACTTGGAATGTTGCGGTGAGGTAACAACGGCACCGGTAGCACTACCGGCACAGTTGTTGCCTTACCGCAACACTCCAAATGACACCCAATCTGTTTTGTCTTTCCATTGTTTCTTGTTTTTATGTCCTGGACATAATCGTCTTCATTTGGATCAGTTACTTCACTCGTCCATTTCAGCGAGGCATCACTTCCCATGAACTGCCCTCTGGTCTTGCACATTGCTACGTGTGATACAGCTACAAAGATCTTTGACTTCCCATGCTGTAAGGTAGGAGTGCACAAACAAACCATTCCCCCTCTGAATTCTGTCTTCCAACTTCTTTCATAAACTGGTACCATATGTTATTTCCCAAATGTGCTGTGCTGTCCAAGTAGTCGTTTAGCTCACTGTCATCTCCTTGTATGCTTCTCTTGATTCTCAAGGTTCTCATGTAGTTTAATATAGGTACGTCCTTGAGCGCATCTGTATGGCTTCTTCTTGCTGAAGGATTCTCAGGTACCTTAATCCATGGTGCGGGCCTCTTCATCTGCACCAATTGAGTAGGCAAAAGTCTGGCAATTCTTTCTTTTTCCTCTTGCCCTTTCCTGGCTCTGGCTATGAACAGCGATAATGATTCTGCTATAATTTGTGGTGTCCAGTCATAATTTCGAAAACATAATTTCGAAAGTAAAAAAAGTCGAAACAAAAATGTCGAAAAAAAAAATGTCGAATTGTTTTTTTTTTCGATATTTTTTTTTTGGCTCTAGTTTCTGTGAAAAAAATAGGTAAAAATAAAAAAAAGGGGGGTTGGGGGGGGAACCCCCCCATTTCGAGAAAAAAAACGTCATTAAAAAAAAATTCGACATTTTTTTTTTCGACATTTTTTTTTTGACTTTTTGACTTTCGAATATTTTGTATTCGAAATTATGTCTATGAACCATAATTTGTGCATGTGAGATTTTCTCTGGGCTTTCACTTGCCCTTCTCGGTTTTGGATCAGGGGTGTTCATCAATGCTGTTTCAGTTGGCTTCCTCTCCAACTCCTTTTGTCTGTTCACTAGTTCAGCTTTCTTCATTTGGCTTTTAACTTCACTTATAGTAAAGCTTCTCATTGTTGGTTGTCCAACCTTCCTTTCTTCTTTGGCCGGTGGTTCTGTAATTATTGACACTATTTATTTATTCATATTTTTAAAGCGCACAACAGCCCGTGGGCATTGTGGCACTGTTACAGAGGTGACAGCTTGCTGGTTACAGTGGAGGGTAAGATGGTTACATAGAAATGTACATTTACAGAGCAATTTAGAGAAACACAGTAATTGAAATAGAGTACAGCTTGAGGTGTGAGGTGAAGTGGTAGGGTGTATGTGGAGAATGAGCGTTAAGTAAATTAAGTGGTTTTAAGTGATTTGCAAAGGCAAACAGGGATGGTTCTGCTCTGAGTGTGTTGGGAAGGGCGTTCCAGAGCGTGGGTGCAATGTAGGGGGAAGCCAATGCCGCCGGCTTTGGCTCTTCTTATGGTGGGAATGCAGAGTTGGTTAGTATGATGGGTTCTTTTGGGACGGTCTGAGGAGTTCTTGACTATGGTTTTGGATAAGTATGTAGGTGCGGCTAGATTGATGCATTTATGAGTAATGGTGAGGATTTTGAAATTGATTCTTTCTCTAACTGGGCGCCAGTGTGCATTTCGTCTTGCTTGGGATACATGGTCGTATTTAGGTATGTGCAGGGTGGCTCAGAGTGCATTATTTTGCACTATTTGGAGTTTGCTTAGGTTTTTGGTTGAGGTGCCTTCTACGAGGGTGTTACAGTAGTCGAGCCTCGCTCCTATGGTGGCTCTAGCGATGGAGAGGCTGTTTTCGGAGGTTAGGAATGATTTTATGGCATAGATGAGTTTAGTGGTGAGCGCGGAAGCGGAGGAGATGGCGCTGCCATGTTTCGTAATTGTGAGTGTGGAGTCTCAGTAGACTCCTAGAGTCTTTACAGATGCGGAAACTGGTATGTTTGTGTTATCAATGGAAAGTGTGAGTATTCAGGGCCGAGTTTGGCTAGAATTTCCTTGGGGACTAGGATGATGATCTCGGTTTTATCACCGTTTTGGCAGAGGCCATTAATGGCCATCCATGATTGAATGGTAGCATATATTTGAAGGAGGGCTTCTGTGTCTTCGATGTAGTCTCCCGTGAGGGGGAGGAGGACTTGGGTGTATGCTATGCCAAGTGCATCAAACAGGTCAAAGAGAGGTTTGGTAAACAGGTTATAAAGGGTGGGTGCAGTGCAAGATCCCTGAGGGACTCCGCAGTTGATGGTCTCAGGGGAAGCATTGGCCAGGTCTAAGTACATTTTCATGGCCCTTCCTTCGAGGAAGGAAGTTATCCAAGTGGTGGCCTTGCGCGAGAAGTGTGCTGCGTTAAAAAGGTGGGAGGTGAGGATGTTATGGTCAACCAGATCAAACACGGCAGAGAGATCAAGGAGGAGCAGTAGTGTGGGTTTGCCATTGTCCATTATTTTGGTGATTTGGTTCTTTAAGTCTAAAAGGGCAGTTTCTGTGCCCTGACCCTTGCAGAAGTCTGATTGTCTTCTGCCAAGGATGGCTTTAGTTTCCAGAAAGTGTTGGATTTGATTATGGGTGGCTTTGTCTAACATTTTAAGGAGGAAGGGAACTGTAGTGATGGGGCAGTAGTTATTGGGTGATTAGGTGTCAAGGGAGGGCTTTTTAGTAGAGGGCGAACCCATGCATCTTTTAGGTTTTGTGGTACGATACCTGATGAGAATGAGGAATTAATGAATGCAGTAATGATAGGATCCAGTGAGCCTGCGCATTCTTTGATGATGGAAGGAAAGCAGATGTCCCCATTACAGGTGGATGGTTTGATTTTTTTGAGAAGGTTGGTGACTTCCATCTCTGTGACTTCTCTGAAGGTGAAGAGTGGTGTCTGGAGGAGAGGAATGTGCGGGAGGGGAGTGGAGGGGAGTCTTTATTGGGGAGGGCCTTGCGCTGAGATGCTATTTTGTTTTGGAGTGTTTTAACTTTGTTGAGGAGGGCAGTCTAAATGCTGTAGCACCAGGCTTCATCCTTGACGATTTCATCCGGGCTGGAGATAGGTGGGGTGAGCTCTTTAAAGATAGAGAAGATTTCTTTGGATTTGGAGTTGGCGTTAGAGATTCTTTGATTATAAGATTCTGATTTGGCTTGGAAGATGGCTTTTTTATAAGTGGAAGAGATCTCTTTGAATTTGTTGAGGGAGGATTGGTTGGGCGCTGATTGCCACTTGGTGAGGGCTTTACGTTTCTTTGTGCAGAGGGCTGATAGTTCTTCTGTGTACCAAGAGTTGGAGTGCATGGATTTCTTTTCTTTTTTTTCTTCTACAGGTTTTTGGCTTCAATTGCTTGGGTGAGGACGTGAGCATAGGTGTTAGCAAGAGAGGTGGGGTCATTGTTGAACGGAGGTTTAAGTTTGGGGATATTGAGAAAAGGGACGAGGTTGGTTTTGGTGAGTTTTTTTAGAGCTTCTAACTTTATCCGGTGGGGCATGAATGAGGGTCTTGTGGGTGGCAGGGGTGGGAATGGAGAATTGTATATAGTGGTGATCAGTCCATGGGATGGCTAGGATGTCAGTAACAGACGATGAGCAGTTATGGTCAGTGATCCAGTCAATGGTTCAGCCTTTACAGTGAGTGGGAGCTGAGATTTTGTGTTTGAACCCTAGGTGGGTGAGTTCTTTTGCCAGGGATGCGGCTGTTTTGTCCTTAGGGTCAAGTAGTCCAAAGTTTAGGTCACCAACTAAAATGGTTTTGGTTGAGCTCTTAACGTTGTTGCCTATGATTTGCAGGAGCTGCTTTTGGTAGTCTCGGGGAGATCCTGGTGGCCTGTATGTGATTATGAGGTTTATGGTACAGTTGGGAGAGAGTGTGAGTTTAGCAGTGAGGAGGTCAGCATTTTTTTCCCGTTGATGGTTGCAAATTCTAATGGAGAGGGTGTTTTTGTGGATAACGGCTAAGCCTTCGCCTTTAGAAGTTTTGTGGTCCTGCATCAGGGTGGTGTATCCTGGGGGGAGGGCGAGGGAGATGGAAGGGCTGGAGGCTTCATGGAGCCAAGTTTTGGTTATGGCTAGTAAATCTAATTTGTTAGAGGTGATAATGTTGTTGATTTCAATGGCATGTGCAGGGATAGAACGGGCGTTGATGAGAGCGCATTTGAGATCAGTGTGAGCGGGTGTCAGCGGGAGTTGTTTGTGGGTGCTGTTGGTGGCAGTGCAGGGGGTAGCGAGTGTGTGTGGAGGTGAATGATATTGGATGGGAGTGGAGTGTTGGAGGGATGGGTGGTGTGTGAGATGAAGGGAGAGGTGTGTGTGTGTGTGGTGTGGGTGTGCGGGAGCTTGGTCTGTTGTTCCTGAGGTGTGTGTTAGGTGGGGTACTGTGGTGGGAGCTGTGAAGCTTGGTGCGAGTTCTAAGTCGACAGAGCCTGTGTTGGAGGTGTGCTTGTTCAGTCAGTTTGGTGTTATGGAAGCAGCTGTTTGTTTGGTATGCAGTGAGATAGGGGTCAGGTGGTGGGGAGTGGTCAGTGAGTGTTGAGGGCATACTACAGGTAGCCCAGAAGGTGAGCGTGATGATAAAGAGGGAAGAGCAGGTGAAGTTGGGTGGGGTGCAATGTTGTGGTGGTGCTGTGGTGTGGGCTTTACTGGAATACATGTGTGCAAAACAATACAGGTAAAGTGTAGTGTTTAAGGCAAGTCTCTCTAGACATATCAAATAACATTGCAGTCAATGGCTCATGCAGGAAGGCTCAGATATTGTTTAGCAGTGGGATCTATGTATTAAGAGTCAAAAGTAGAGTCCAAAATGCTTTAGCGCTAATACTAGAGAGACTAAACAGGTTTACAAGGCTGGTAACATGGTAGACAAACAGTGCGTGTACCAGGGTCTATTACTAGCGAGTCAAATTGTCAGATAGATAAGCATTAGGCATACAACATTTGTACAATGTGCATGTTATACGCGGGTGCTCTTTCGCATGCTTTTGGGCACAGAAAGGGCACTAGGTAGGAAAGTGTGTGGGCAGGTAGAGAGAAAGTGAGTCTCAGGGGCGTGGAGGTGACCTCGCCGTACGGTTTCTAATATGCGAATACACGTGACAGAGTTAGTGGTAGTATTGCATAGGACTACCTTGAAGGGTGGCAGTCGGATGGCAGACTCACCTCAGTTATTCCGAGTGCGGCTGGTGATGTGGACAGCATGCAGGCTCCTAGCGCCTGTAGTGCTCTGTCAGCTCGGTCAGCAGTAGGCCTTCTTTCTAAGGCCTTACTTCGTAGGCCGGCTGATAGCCTGCCGGCTATTGGTCAAATCCTAAAATGAGCATCCCCGCCAATCCGAGCATGGTAGGGACAGGTAGAGGCAAATGCAAGGATCAGGCAAGGCACAAAGACAGTGCTGCGGCGGCCATCTTTGGAAGGGATTCCTGATATAATATTGCACATAAAATGGGTAAACAATGCTGCTATTTTGGTTTCCCATCTCTATCCATTAAGGAAAAAGACTAACGTTAATATATATGCTCTATACACCAATATCTCTGGATTATGCTGTTTTCTGCTTGTCAGTTGTAGGTACTGAAACAATTGTCCTTCTTTGCCTGGACAATGGATTGTCTATTGTCTCTGGATACAGTTTTCTTGTTTGATTATGAAAATATCAAATAAGGTAATACGTTCAGCAAGTCTCTTTACTGTGCATGTTCAAAGTACACAAGCTCCCAGTCAGTACCTCTTATTTGCTTCACTCCAGACGACATGTTGCATCCTTGTCAGTGTAACAAGAGTGAGGTCTCTGGCAATACCTCCTCGATCTGTCCAACGGCAACAAGTTTAAAATCTTCTCAGATAATTCTGTTGATGGTTAGAAAGTTCAACCTGCATCACAATACCATGCAAGAGCATGCTCATCTGTGTAGAATTAGCTGGGTCTCTGATGAATGTGAGGACGTCAAAACTGGCGGGTCTCCCCATAAGTTCTGGAAAATCCACAAATAGGCGAGAAAAGACGTTGCTTGCCAATCTGCTATCTTCTGGTGACAGGGACATTTGTCCTGCCCTTGCTGAAGTTTGGAACTGTTTGGCCCTCACTCACTGTCAACAGTTTCTGCAATCTCGATGTGTGTGGAGAGCAACTCGGATGGTAATTCCGTTCAGGATTATACTCAAACTTTCTGTGTTTGCTGGATCTCAAAGAAATGTCAAGACATCTGTGTTTCTCCCGACAAGGTCTGGACAGTCTTCAATTAAGCGAAAGAATAGCACACTGACAAGCCTTTTCGCTTCTTCTTCTGCTTGGGACATTTGATTTTTTCTCTCTGTACTCCAGAAGCAGGAGGAACTGCTCGGCAATCACAGTGAGCAGCCTCCTTATCGTCTTTTCGTTTTCAGGATCTTGAAGAAATTCAGTGATGCTGGTGAGCCTTCCCACCAACAACAGGTATGACCTTAAGACTAGGTCAAAATAACTCAGAACATCTTTGGTGATGTCCCTACTGTGGGACACCATAAGTGAGCCTGAACAAAATTTCCATTTGTTACGTGTCTGGATACTGTATTTTCTTCCAATGTGTGTGTCTTCGATCAAAATTTGGCATATCCTTTTTTTATCAAGGCTTCAGTGCCCTCAGTTCAAAGTTCAAGGTTAATACCCTATGTTGTGGCTTATGCATGCACTTCTTTTCTTCACCCTGCAACTAGGGTGCACAGAGTGTCAGTTTTCATGTCTTTATCCTCTTTTTGCACAGAGGAAATGTCCAATTTGAGCCACAATTTTGCACAAAAGTTATTTGCCTTTGTTTTGCCAGTTATGCATCCTTTTTCCTTGTCATGGATCTTGTCTGCACGTGCTGCTGCTCTTCCCCATCGTCTGTAGTCTCTACGCATTGGGGTGCAGGCAGAGGACCTTCTCCGATGTATGGCTTGATGTCACCCTGAAAGATCCAAGCTCTTCATCCTTGTAGCTTGACTGCAGAGTGAGTGATGTCTTCTACTTTGATGGTTCCGTCAATCCTTGGCTCGTCCCACTTTTTCCTCGTGTGGTTTTTCACCAGGACTGTGTCTCCAGGGAAGATCGATGGTACACATAAACTCTGAACTGGGTTTGCAGTAGTAGCTCCTTCTCTGTTCTGTGCTGCCCCGCACCCTTTTCGTCATCGATGAAGCTGGCCTGAAATTACAGTAAGACAAGATGTCATGCAATTCAAGTAATGTTGCATTTCAGACCCTAAGATTTCTCCTGTTGGCTGGGTATCACATCTAGCTCTGTCTCGGGGTGTCAGGGGAGTGCACATCCTTCTGCCTGTTGCTATTTCGTGCGGCGTAAGTTGATGGTCAGAACCAGGCCGGTTTCTGAGTGCATACAGTGCCAAAGGAAGGCAGTATAACAATCCCTTCCTTAGAGTAAGCTTCAACTTGGCTATCCTTTCCTTTAACAAGCCGTTGAGCTTCTCACATTTCCATTACCTTGTGTGTGGTATGCCGATGAGAACTTGTGCTTGATACCAAGCAGCAAGCTAATCTGTTCAAAGACTTAATTAACAAAGTGAGCCCCATTATCTGATCTCATAACCTCACATACTCCCTACCTGGGAAATACCTCTCTCACTAGAAATTTGGCCACACAGGTAGAGTCTGGGTGTGTGCATGGATCTGCTTCTATCCATCTAGATAATGGACACACCACAACAATTAGATACCTGTACCCGTTATATACTTGAATCATATCGACGTAATTGACATGCAAGTGCTGAAAAGGTCCACTGGGCCTTAGGATAACTCCTCTAATTACTTTTAGTGTATTCCCAGCCATGAACTGCTGGCAGATCATACAGTTCACAAGGAAAAATGCAACATGCTCTGCTAAGTTCGGTATAAACCAGTCTTCAGTCAGTGTTGCCGCAAGACTCTCTTTTGTCATGTGCGCTGGATAATGCAACTGTTCCAATTCTAATTTTAACAGGGCTCTAGGCATTACTGGTTTACCAGTGCTGTCTTGTCATCACAAGCTTTCATAGGGGTTTAAAGAACACCCTGGCCGCTTCCAGAGGTCCTTCTACTCCTGTGGTGCCTCCCCTTGGAGTTCCATTAACTGGGTTTGCCTCATATTACTATAGCTATCAGGTTCACTTCGTGCAACAATAATTTTTTCATTTACATCAGTTATTTCCACATTCATTATGGTTTTGTCTTTGGAAGCCATACACTTGGCCTCCGTGTCTGCTGCTTGATTTCCTCGTGAGATAAAATCTGTCCCCTTCGTGTGGGCGGCGCATTTCATGACCGCTATGCCCACTGGGAGCTGTAGTGCCTTAATGAGCCTATCCAATAGGGCTGTGTGCGGCACTGGCGTGCTGTCCGCTCAGAGGTAGCCCCTCATTTTCCAGCAAGCTAGGCCTGTGTGCACTGTTGATGTCACACAGGCAGAGTCACTGCACACCATTACTTCCAGGTCTGCGTGATTCTCAATAGCGAGTATCAACGCCAATAATTCTGCAGCTTGTGCTGAATAGTGAGATGGTAACCGTGCACTAATGAGTACTCAAAATTCTCTGTTTGCTGTGTGCTTAACCACAGCTGTGCCTGTATTTCGTTGCCCATCATTTTGATTGATTCTTGAGGAACCATCAACGAAGAAAATTTCTCCTTATGCCAATGCATTTTCTTACACTTTAGGAAACTCATCATACAATTCTTCTTAATTTGCACAGTCATGTATTGGCTCTCCTTCAGTGACTGGTTTTGCTATGAACATAGCTGGGTTTTCTATTTTACATCAAACTATCTTAATCGATGGATTCGATATGGTCACTTCATAAGCAGAAGCTCTCTGAGATGTCAATGTGCCCTTTGGTTTCTCTAGAATAGCAAAAAGCGCATGCTCGACGTACAACGTCATGGAGCAACACATCACAATGGTTGTAGCTTTCTCTATGGCAAATGCTGCGGCAGCTAAACTTTGTGCACAAGGAAAGTGGCCTCTCATCAATGCGTCCAAATTCCCACTGTAGTATACCAGGGGCTTGTAACCCAGTGTGGTTCTCTGTGTGACTACTGCCATCATAACACTGCCATTCATATGTGAAAACAAGTAGAATTCCTCTGTATAATTGGGAATCCCTAAAACTGGTGCAGTGCAAATGGCTCTCTTGAGTTCAGTAAAAACGTTTTCCATGGTCTCAGACCATTCAATTTTCCCTTTCATCACCTGTGCCTTCTGTAGGGCCTGTAACAAGGGCTTGGTACATGAGCTGTAGTCAAAGACCCATGCCCTGACATAATTGCAAAGACCTAAAATACTCTGCATTTGTTTTATCGTGTGTGGCTAGCTGTGTTCAGTATGGCTTCAGCCCTTTCAGGGGTAACCCTTTTCCCCTCATGCAAGATCAGTTGGCCTATGTACAGCACTTCTTGCTGACAATATTGTAACTTTTCTTTGTCAACTTCATATCCTTTCTCAGCCAATATACTGAATAGCTGAATAGAATCGTGTCTGCATATTTCCTCCGTCGTGCTGCAAATTAGGATGTCATCCACATATTACAAGACAACACTCTCAAATGCAATATTGCTTAAGTCCATCTGCAGGACTCTGTTGAAAATTGAAGGAGACACACCGTACCCCTGAGGTAACCTTGTGCTTTTCAGACGCATCTGTCTGAATGTAAATGATGTCAAATCTTGTGAGTCTTGGTGCAATGGGATTGAGAAAAATGCATTTTTCAAGTCAATCACAGTGAAATATTTTGCCTCAACAGGTATATTACATAGGATTATAGCCGGGTTAGGGACTAAAGGAAACTCAACATCTACAATATCATTTATCGGGAGTAAATCTTGAATTAGTCTCCAAGACCCTCCCTTTGATTTTTTGATAGGGTACACTGCGGTATTGCATGACGACTCTGATGTCACTAAGATGCCCTGTTCCATCATAGCCGAAATTGTCTTGAAAATTCCTTCATCTGCTTCCCTAGACTTGGGATACTGTCATGCTTTTGGTAAAATTGCTCCTGGCTTCAATCTAATCCTTACTTCTCGGACTCCTTTCAATAAGCCTATGTCATAGGGGCCTGTGGTCAACATTGAGACAGGCACCTGGGCTATGTCATCCTCAAAATATTCAGGACGATTCTGTGCCAACATCATTCTCTGAGGCACTTCTCTTTTGATCATGATCACCCAGAAAGTGAGATTCACCTCAACTGTTGCTTCTTCCCCATCTGCTTGCTCGTCAAACAGATCGTCATCAGTGACGTCAGTCAATCTGTACCTTCTTCAACGGCGATAACTGTGCACCATTGTCGGCTTTCATCATCACAACCATCGATCAAGGCCATTTTCCTTTGCACTATAGCTGTGTGTATTGCCAAGCGAAATACTTGTCCCTTCTCCTTCTGCATAGGTATTCTTGGCCTAAATAGAAATTCGACTGGGGTCTTCATGGTTTTGTCTGCAAGGCCTGGTAGCCCTGCTATTAACACACGTACTCCATACGCAATTATTTCAGGTTCTAATGGGATAGCTCTCATAGCTGTGTGTCCCACGTATGCTATAATCATCTTGCATACGTTCAAATAGTGCATTCCTGGAGTTGAACTTCTTATGCCCTTCTCCGTGAACGACATTGTCATGTTTAACTTCGTCATTAGGTCTCGTCCCAATATATTTACTGGGGTTTGCCTGGAATATAGCAGTGGCACATTCATGTCACATTCTCCTATAGAGACTGGAAGTTCATTTGTAAAATGAACACAACTTGTTGCTCCTGTGAAGCCCTGAGTATTTATAGCATCGCCGGACAAGGAAAACTTGCCTTCACGTATACACGAGGGTGTTGCACCCATGTCAACTAAGAAGGAATATTCTTTATCCCCTATAATGACATGCGCCCTAGGTTCCTGGTGTAGGTTTGGTGTCACTGATAGGATAGAACACATCAGGTATCCCAGTGAGCTGTCCTAGTCCATATACAACTTTGTCCTGTTTTGCGTGAATTGACTTTCTCCATCACCAGTGTTAGCTCTTATTCCAGAGTTCACAGCCTGTCCTACACTTACTGTCTGTGCCATTTGCATCAGTGACTGTTGAGACTGTCCTTGTGGAAAACGTATCAAGTTCTGAGGTTACAAGCTTTGCTGTGCTGCTGGCGTTTGCTGTTGCACCATGTGATTCTGTGCAAATCCATTTCCTTCCTGCTGTAATAACACAGGTTGATTCACCATACCTGCTCTTGTTCCTTGGTCGTTTTGCACCATGCCTTGACTTCTGCATGTGCGTGCTAGATGCCCTGTCATCCCACACGTGCGACATATTGGCGGTGGTCTGATTATTTGCCCATTTGGCACATCCTGATTGTCATTTTGCATGTTTTGAAAGACTCCCTGATTGTTTTGAAAACCTCCCTGATTACTCTGCCATCGTCTTCCTCTAAATCGTCTCCCTCTGGGGTAAAACCTATTATTGTCCTGATTAACCTGCTGTATGTTCAATTGGTCTGCGTTAGTTATCATTGCCCCTTCAATGGCATATTTTGACATTTTTTTCTGAACTAATTTTGCCTCTTTGCTTTTTCATGCAGCCTCTTTTTTGTGATTCTTTTCCTGCAGCATTCTGCAATAGTGCGCTATGGTCAACTGTATTTCAGACCACGGTTTGGCCTCGAGTCCTACCAATTTCTTGAGCTGCTTCTGTACCTGGTCTGGCAGCCCTTAGCCAAATATATAGTAAAACACGGGTATAGATTTCCCCCAAGATTCCCGCGTTTCCAGTACCCACGCATCTTGGAAATTCTGGATGTAAAGCACAGGGTCCTCTGACTCCTTCATCTTACGTGCCATTATAGCGCCTATGTCGGAAGTATCCGGATATAGCAATCATAATGCTTTCCATACTGCGGCTCTGCAATTCCTAAATGGTGCTCCGTTGTGCGCAGTATTAACTATAGTTAAGCCAGGATAACCTGCACGTGTCCACACATCGTCAGCGCTGTCACCAAGTATGGCGATTAGAAGACCCTTGACATCCCCTATAGCTAACATGTTCCCTCTCGTCATTTTCTCTAGATTTGTGTATCCATTTTCGGGCTCCTGATGTCAACATTGGAAGCTTATTTTTCATGTTTTCCCGATCCATGTGTGGCCATGGAATATACTATGGCCTTGTTCCTCCTTTCTCGAGCAATGGGAATTGCGACGCATAGCCCTCCTTCTCTTCTCTCATAATTTTTGTGTCTATTGTAGGAGTAATATTCCTGCATCGCCACCTACATGGTAATGTCCTTAGTCTGCTCACATAGGGTGGTGGAGACACCCCCCTCTGACCGTAAGATACTCCTTCATTTTGGTCTGATTGTGTGGCTGACTCTGATGCCTTAGGTGCAGACATGCTAGAATCTGACAACCTTATCCCTTTTCCTCCGGAGAAGCATTTATTGTGTTTCCTCTCTTCCTCCTTTTCCTCATGTTCCTCTCTTTCGGCGTCTGATATCGTCTGTGCTCAACTCGTGTAACTTCTCTCATCCTCCTTGTTCCTGTTGATTGTCAACCTGTCTAGAGACAGTTCTCTATTTATACTACTTCAGGAGGCGTCCTCAGCATCATACAGCTGAGTGCTCTCCAGGCTCTCGTCCTCTCCTTTCCCTTGGGGTACTTGTTCTAGCCCCATTTCATCATATAGCCTATCGATCGTCTCTCTGATGCTTCTGGTGTCGAAGTCATCCTCGATATTTGCCCTAGACATGCCTGGCATTGAATCATACTCGGGAAATAATTCTTCGATGTCTTCCCAATCTACTACTGTGTCTGGTTTTTTAACCTCTCTTTCCAGATATTCAAGATTGCGTGCTCTCTGTCTTCGTTTACGTTCTACATCATCATCAAATTCTCTGCGCTTTCTCACTTCCTCTCTGAGTCTATCTTCTCCCCTTTCTTTGCATCTCTGCATTCATTTGCCCTTCGTATTACCTCACCCCTTCGTCTCTTTATTCTTTTTTTCTATATCTTTTGCTCTTCTTCTTCTATTCGCTTTTGTTCCTGTCTGTCCTGATCATTAGCTATTCTCTGTTTATGAATGCGTTGTCTCTCTTGCTCCTCGTGATACACCTGCTCTCATCTCTGCCTATCTTTTTTCCTGATCCTTTCATCTCTCAATCCTTTTTCCTTTTCCTTCTCCTTTCTCTGTAAATTGTCTAGCTTCCCCCTTTGTCTCATGTCTTCAATGCCTTTACCATCGAGTTTCAATAAAATCTGACCTCCCATCCATTTGTTCTGTGTGAATGCTATCTCATCAGTTCTATCCTCATTTCCTTTCCATCTTTTGCCCTCTCTCTCTGTATCGAGAGATGTACTTGCTTGAGCCTGGTCTTTTTCTCATTCTCGCACCTCTCTTTGTCCCTCTTGACCTTGGAAGTGATATCTCTATCTCTGTCTTTGTCTGGGTTTTCGTCACTACTTTGCATAGGTGACTCATATGCTGGGTTGCTATACCCCGTGGCTGCTTTAAGTTCCCTTAGTGGGTATAATCCTTCATCTTTACTGACTTCACTTTTCATTTCAGATGGGGCGGGTGGCGCGGAATGCGTTTCACCCCCCTCTGTGCATGCGTTAAATATCCAATCCATTGGCAGCTCCTTCTCCTTATCCTCTTAGTACATCTTCCAAAGCTCTGAACTAGCTAGGCGTTTGTCTAATGTTTTGCTAGTGTATGTGGCGTGCAAATATGTCATCATGGGCTGCAGGACTGTTTTAGACAGCGATCCACCCTGGGGCCATTGCATAAACATTTTGTTTGCGGTTCCTTCAACCCTTTCTGCACTGTACTTTTTCAGTTTAGGTGCATGTTTTGGCAACTGCTTGCACAAGTTTATTAATGGTGTCATGTATTCCATGCTTAAATCTGTTTACCGTCTCTTTATATAACACTTGTTGTGCTTTTCCGTTTCTTTAAACAACTCCAACAATATGAGCAAGCACCAATCGTCGCAAGCTCCAATCCCGTTTTTTCCCAAAAAATGATTTTCTTTTTCAAACAACAAGCATCCATTTGTATTCTACAATATCTCAGCTAAACAATTGCATAATGTTTATGCTAATTCCTCAAAGGAAAAATCTCATCCTATGATGTCACAACAAACAACACATAAAACAGACGTTGACAGACTAGACGGACTCCAGCTGGCTACACAGATCTCTGCCCCTATAATTTTACCACGACATGGGGTGTAAGCCCATCCCTTTCAAAAGCCTCTTTAACCGCTTTGGTCTCCTATTTATTCCTATTTTATTCAGGACTTTGGATGCAGGCTTCTTCAAACCGCTATATTAAGTATAGGAATTTGGGCGTATCCTCTCTTCTCGGGTGTCCTCCCTGGTATCTCTGTACTCTCGGGTGTCCTCCTCGGTACCCCAGTATCTTTCTCTATTACTCAGCCACCCTTTGAGTCACTATTTTCTTCCATACATATATATATAATTCCCTTTCTTGTACTAAGGCATGTACTTTTTGCCAAAGCATTCAGTCTTTTTCACTCACCGTTCGCATGTTTTCCTCTCTGGATGCTCGGGATCACCGCCTTCGTCACTGCCTCTCCTGCAGTTCACCCGATCGGCTGCTCGTAGAAGTGTGAAGGGTTTAGTTGGGGAAAGCACAGGTTCCTTCAGACCTTTAAGTGCAGGTTTTACAATTTATTCTAACCACTGTCTACAGGAAGCCTCTCAGTCTGCTTAGCCAGATGGCAAAGGACTTGTGATATTGCCGAGGACCTAGAGCTACTTTATGTTGACGGTCAGTGGGTGTCTTATCTAATCAATAATCGATAAACAATCCTATCTCTGCTAACAAGTGTGGCTAGGACCCCAACCGGCTCATAATGCTAGGGGTTGCCCAATAGCACTTTAAGATGAGGTAGCAGCACCCATGAGATGGATGGGGATGCAGATTAACACGCTAGCAGCAAATCAAAAATGACAACTCAATGGTTTGGCAAAGGGAGTCTGTTTAATGACAAGTACAAAAAATGGGAGTTTCATGAATATCAGTGGTTGCTTGATCTTCCTTCTCGCTTCACAACTCCAATGAACTTCATAAAAAACACATCATTTATACTAAAAACTCATCATCACTGATGTATAACGCTTAAAATGTTGCATGCAATTCTATTGGTTCTAGGAAGGTAACTTTAATATAGGTACTATATCTGTATATGCTAACAGAGTGAGGGGGTTGGGTAAACACTGTCAGGTGGGACATCTAAGCCCTAACTTAAAAATGGCTACTGTAGACGTTACTAAAAGTACGACTTTCCATTGGTTCGACTAACTATAGGACCCTAGATTACTTGTTCCACTATGATTGGGATGGCAATAACCCCACTCATACTTTTCCACTTTGCCTAGCAGCATGCAGAATAGTCGGCCAGGTGCAGGGTGCTCGTCAGCTCCCCCAGCCTTTCTCTGATTATTGCTACAATCACGCATCACTTCAGTGGTCATGTGTGAATTATTTCACTGTGATTGGCCTCGAGACTGTATCTCTGTCTGGAAAAGTTCTGATATATTTGCATGGCACACCGCCATGCGTAGGTGTGAAAGTCCCAGTTCTTCTCGCTCGGCTGGTCACATGATTCAGACACCATAAAATCACCTCATTTTCCATGTAATTCGTGTATTTGATTTTCATTTTGCCCACTGTAAAGACCAGAGGGGGGTCTGCACTTCCACTCTCTATATGGTAGAGGGGAGACACAGAGACCCCTGCCAAGATTCTCTAATATTGGTAGTTGTGGTCGAGCAATCAAGGCCTAGCTTCTCAGGAGGTTATGCTAGCTGGTTCTTAAGTACAGTGTAGTCCCCAAGCACCCACAAAGGAATGTCCACACACTGTATCGGTTACAACACAGTCTTTATATAATTAATGTTCAAAGGTATATACAATATCACGATAACTCACTTTGTACTCCGAAAATCAGCAATGGTAAATATATAAAGTTTCTAAAGTGGTACCACTAACGTTATTAGATCTCATTAAAGTGCATACAGTCAGAATGACACACAGATCAATAAAGAGGAAACCAGCAGCAGTAGAGAGAGGAAGGAAAGCAAGATGGTTGAACAACTGGCAGAATTCTGGTAACTACCATTAAACACAGTTCTGTGTGGAGATCCCCCCACCTGGGCAACCTGTAGAAGAAAGATACAAGACCAGTCGATATATTGTTCCCACTAGACTTTCCAATAGTTCTGCAACCCCAAAGTACCTTGGTGTTGTAGCGTTCCTCGTCGGGGAATCGACGGTCCTTCTTGAGTGCCCTCCCTTTCAGGCAGGAGTCACGGTTCATCGAACGTTTGACGGAGAACATGTCAAACTATGACGTTGAAGTGGCTGCGTCGTTCCTAGCGGTGCTTGTTGACAGGGAAGCGTAAATGTCCTGCAGGGAAGAGGCGTGCGGGGCACCTCGGTGTCGATAGTTCTGAACCGCAAAGAGTTTGAAGAACTGTGGCCCAGCAAGGGCGTCGAGTTGTCGGCGTCTATGTGGCCTTTTGGGTGGCGGGAAACCCACCGGGGGATGTTCCTAGGCGCCTCAACAGTCAGGCCTTCTCCAGCAGGATACAGCAGTGATGATGCGGACCAGAGCGTCTTTGGAACAATTAAGATCTTAGGCAAATGGGAGCACGGCGGCTCCGGTCAGCGACGGCGATCGTTGACATTGGCGGACAACAGTCCAGGCGCTTCTCCTTGGAGTTCCGCAGCAATCCCCATATCGGGTCGGCAGCCTCTCGAAGGTCTGTCCACCAGTTAGCTTAGACAAAAATCAGCTGGTGCACAATGGTCCCTCGTAGCTTGGGAAGAGGGCGCCTTACCAGGTCCTCTCTGGGTCAGTCGTTGGAGGCACAGCAGCTTTCAGATTGTGAAGGAGAGCAACAGCAATTCTTCTCGTCCAGCAGGGCTTCAAGGTCAATCTTCAGTTACTCCAGTTACTCCTCGTAGTGGACTTCAGCTTCTGAACACGATTCCTAGCAGTGAGAGGTTCCCAGATATACTGTTGATCTCCCATTCAGTCTGCTGGGTCACACTCAAGCATCCATTCATGACTAAGGGCATTCATGCAGGCAGGCAGCCAATCAGGCACACAGTGAATTCAGGCCATTCACTTCTCTCCAGACACTCACAACAAGTTATGTGTATTGGGACAAGTACTGAGCCATTCAACACTCCATACTGCATTCATACCGGTTTCGGGCAGGGATGTCTCAGTCATTGTGTCAACCACCAGATACTAGACACCCACAACATAGAATGCATATTCGTCACACACTCCATTCACCCAGGTCCCACCCACAGGCGTACCCACAACATACGGTCGTTGAGAAGGCTCCAGCCAGTCTGGTCGGCACTTCCCCACACTACCATATATGGAACTTACAGCCAGTCAGGGGGAAGGGACAGAGTCAGGGCTTCCCGGGACTTCTGGAAGATCAAGGTAACAGGCGATGGAAGGCAAGAGGCCAGGGGGGCCATTTTGTCTCCATCCGGAATCTACCGATTCCAATGACAGGGCCTGGGCATCCCAAAAAGGAGGACGCTCAGGACACCAGTCATTTCAGCACGTAGCTGCCACCAGCTAGTACCCTGCTCTGTGGGTCAAACACAGGTGCACAAACATACACTAGGGGCACAGAGTTGTACCCCTACCCATGGGTGCCATAAGAGTATCCCATGCGTCTGTTCACCAAACCAAAAGAGAGAGAGCTGCACCGCCAGGAGTCCCACATGAACTCCTGCACGGAAAATACAACAGAACACACATAAAAAGCAGTAAAGGACAAGGATACGGAGGCCCTGTCCCTCCAATGTATTTCCAGCATCACACCCACCACCTGCCTTCTGCTTCTTATCTTGACCTTTCTGAGCAGGGTATTCTGTTCTTTGCTTCATTAATTGTAGCTACTGTTGGTCTATTTTAGCTTGGCTTTTTGGCACAATTTTTCTCTGTCTGAGTTTCGGTTCTGTCTTTTATTCTTGATTAGTTAGCTACGAAACTCTCCTCATGTGACCCCTAGTAACCTTTGGTTGATTCTGCCCTTATGCGTAGTGGAAGTATACTTATATAACGTGCTTCTACTGAGGTAGATATGTATAGGTGGCACTTGCTGCAATCTACCTTACATATAAGCATAGCAAGCAGCACGATTTTCTTAGCATTCTTGCGGTTCCAAGCATATGTAAACATGTAAATTAACTGAATATCTTCGTCTTGCTCATGGCATAAGCTTCTTACATTTGACATTGTTATTTCACTTTAGGTTCACAATGTCCCTTATCCATGGTATTTCATCTCTTTTTGTCATTTGCAGGTTGTCATACCTTCTATATGTGAGTCAGTCCGCGTTCTTGTGACATCACCATTCATCTTCCTTTAAGACCTTTTTGGCTTCTTCAGGGACTGTACTCTGACAATCGTCATTCCGTTTCATTTGTTGATATGGTTTCCTTAATGGATTCTTTACTGTCCAGGTTTTCTTAGGTGTCGGTACCTTGATGGGTGTGGTACTTCTGATAGGTTCTGGAAAGAGCCATACTGCGGCTCTCTGCTGGTTTATTTGTTCATCGTACGCACATACTTTGGCGTGAATGTTATTGGTACTTCAAAATGGATGGTTGGAGTGCGGGCCGTACTTGGGACCTCCTCAACACTAGTTCACCCATCGTCCATTGTAATTACAAGGGTCTTGCAGATAAGAACATTTTGATCCTGGAGGGGCAATGAGGCTTTCCCTTATGTGGATATGAGGTAGATTGTTTGTGTGTACGTGCTCATATACCTCAGCATCCAAGTTTATCACTATTTCCATTCCAACTGCTCCTTTGGTAGCCTTTTTGCAACAATGCATTGCTGTTCTCAGAACACAGAAGGCCTGTAGAATTTATACTGCTATGGCTATTAGTATCTTAAATGCATTAGCCAACCAGGAGGGTTGCCAAGAAAACCGGTAGTTAAACCAGTCATCTTTTTCAGGTTCATCCACCTCCTTTACCATCTATGTAGGTCTTTTAAGGTATTTATGGCTGCTGTAAGTGTTCCATTTTCATCATCGTGGGAAGAGAATACATGCAGCAAGAAGGTCCAATGTTTGCACACACACCACCTTCCAAGGCAGTTATTAAATCGAGTAGATGCCTATTTTGGAGGGTAATGAGCCTTAATGCTCTCAGCTCCTCCTTTATGGCATTAATGCCTTTCAAGTTTGCATTGATCGCTTGCAATAACTCCCATCTGGTTATTTGTAACTTTTTTGCATTCATGGATGCATGCAAATCAGCAGCAAAGAAGGACACAAAGAACACTGTCGTCTGACCAAACAACTTATGCTAAACTAGAAATGAGTTAAAGCACTTTGATTTTAAAGCTGCAGCATTCAAGTATTCAATAATTCAGAGTTCCAAAGGCTCTATCGTATTAATTACGTGTTAATGGTGTGGGGGATAATAAACTGACTCTGGTATCAAATGTCAAGACTATGCGCCTCATTACAGGTCAGGCGGTCCGGAAATAACGGTGGCGTTAAACCCGCCGCCACCGTTGTTTCCGGACCGCCTGATCCCGACTCCTGCAGCCGGACACGGAAACACCGGCAGCATTACGAGATGTTGCCGGTGTTTCCATGATCCCCATTCCCATCAAGTACCATAGGACTCGATGGGAATGGGGATTAACACCATTCCGCCTCCCTGATTCCCGGAAAACCGGGGTTGTAATGCCCCGGTAATTCCGGAAATCACAGTGGCGGAATGGTAATACGAGTCCAGCAGTAACCAGGCGGTTTTACCACCGTGGTTACCGCTGGACTAGTAATGAGGCCCATATCAATGAACAGACCAAAGTACCCATAGTACCTATGTTCATCATGTATGCCATCATAGGCCTCTATTGATTTTGCTGAAAAATAGTTTTCCCTTTTACTTGTTCATTTTCTTCATCCATCTTCTTTGATTCCCCCTGCCAAGCTTGAAGCTCTCGAGACATGCATTTAATAGACTCCATCATAGCAACTAAATAATCATGCATTTCAGTTCCCAGTACATTAGCAACATATTTTGCATCAGTTTGAGTTTGAGTGGGAGGATCAAAGGGTATGTGCATATTTCGTCCTGTCACCAGTTCTTGTGGAGCCAGGTAATGGTCAGAACCAGGCTGGTTTTGTAATGCAAATAGGGCTAGAGGAAGGTATTGGAGCCAGCCTTTTTTCAGGGTAATTTTTAGTTTGACTATTCACTCCTTGAAGAGGCCATTGAGGCGTTCACAAAATTCCATTTGCTTGTGGGTGATAAGCAGAGGAGAATTTGTGTCTAATACCAAACAAGAGAGTAATATGCTCAAATACTTCATGTACAAAATGTAGCCCATTACAAAATCTGAGCACTTTGAACACCCTCCACCTTGGAAATATCTCTTGTATTAGGAACTTTGCAGCACATGTGGCGTCTGGATGTGTGCATGGACCTGCTTCGATGATTGGAGAAAAGGGACATACAACTACTGACATGTATCTGTAACCGTTACAAATTTGGAGCATATCTATATAGTCAATGTGCAAATGCTGAAATGGTCAAGTAGGACAGGATATTGCTCCTCTCACTGTTTGCATGGTATGTCCAGCAGTGACCTGCTGCCATGTTAAACAGTTTATAATAAATTCTGTGACATGCTCGGCCAGGGAAGAACAAACCAGTCCACCAAAATCATTACTCCACGACACTCTCTTGATTGTGCTGGGTGATGCAATTGGTTTAATGGTACTTTGAGTAATCCCAGTGGCATGACTGGTTTTCCTGTGCTTTCCTGCCATCACATAGCCTCTGTGGGGGACAATGAGCACCCCTTCTGTTTTGTTTCCATATTTCTTCCTCTTCTGGTGAGGCTCATCCTTGTAATTCTGTTATCCGAGTTATGAGTAATGTATTAAAGCATTCCTTCCTCACCATGTTGCATGCACATGTGTATTTGTGAGGTGCAGTCACACATTAAGATATTTTGGGAACATTTCCTGGTCTTTTTGCTTCTAAGTCGGTGGCCTCTTTGAAGCGCGAAATAAAATCGGCACCTTAAGTGTGCAGTGCGTACTTCACCATGGCGATGGCCAATTGGAATTGGAGTGCCTCTATAAGCCTTTCCAATAGCTGCACATGCTACACTGGTGTGCCGTTTGAGTGTAAGAAGACACGCCTCTTCCAATGTGACAGACCTGTGTGTACTGTTGATGTCACATAGGCGGAGCCGGAAAACACAGTTACACCTCGTCTTTGTGTGCTTTGAGCGCCAAACTGAGTGCTACCAATTCTGCTGCTTGTGCCAAGAAATCCAATGACAATCTCACTCTTATCACTTTCTCAAAGCTGTCATTTAGTTGTGCGTTCACTTCTGCTGTCCCAACATGCCTTTTGCCCGTGACTTGGTTTATTGATGATGACCCACCAAGGAAGAGAATTTGCACCCTCCTAGGGCATTTTTCTTTTTACATGTGATATTTCATCATAATATTCAGGACACTAAGTGCAATCATGCACATTGTCGCCTTCCTTGGCAGGTTCTGCTATGAATCTAGTTAGGTTCAATAATCTGCATCTACTATTTTTGATAGATGGGTTTGATATAATGGCTCATAGCTGGAGGCTCTCTGTGTAGTCAATGTGCTTTTGGGCTTTTCAAGAATCGCAAAAAGGGCATGCTCAACACACAATGTCACAGCACAGCCTATCGTGATGCTGGTGAATTTCTGGATTGCAAAGGCTGCTGCTGCCAAAGCTTGTTTCACAAGGGTAATGGCCTCTCATTACTGGATATAGGAGCCCACTGTAAAATGCTAGTGGCTTGTGCCCCATGTTTTTTTTTTTTTGTGCGAGGACAGTTGTCATCACTATTCCATTTGAATGAGAAAATAGGAAAAACTCTTCATTATAATTGGGGATAAGTAACACGGGTGCTATGCTGATTGCTAATTTCAGTTCATCAAAAGCATCGACAATCTCACCTGTCCAGGTTATAGCAGCCTCACATATGTGCTGTAATCAATGATCCATGCCCTGGAATAATTAGAAAGGCCTAAGAATTTCTGTAATCCTTTAAACTGTATTGGACCTGCGTGTCTTCATAATCACCTCTGACCTTTCAGGTGCATCGTTCGTTCCTTCCTTCCTTCCTTCCTTTGATAATAGCTGACCTATGTATGGAAACTCTTCCTGGCAATATTGTATTTTCTTTTTGTCAACCATATATCCCTTCTCTGCCAATACAATACTGCCATCAACTGTATTGAGTCTCTCCTGCACCATTCTTCTATCTCGCTGCACACCAAAAATATCATCTACATATTGGATCACTGTACTGTTAAGATGGATGTGTCCTATGTCCATCTGTAACACCTGGTTGTAGACTGAAGGTGGGTCACAGTACCCCTGAGGTAAATGAGTATGTTTTAATGTTGTCCCATGATAGGTAAAGAATGTCAAATCTTGTGATTCTTCATGGAGTGGGATCAAAAAGAAGGCATTCTTTAAATCAATCACTGTAAAATATTCAGCCTTGCATAGGATATTACACAATATCGTAGCTGAGTTTGGATCCAATGAAAACTCGGCCTCAACAATAGTGTTCATGGAGTGTAAATCTTGAATAATTCTCCATGACCCCCTTGTTACTTTTTTACTGGGTACACCACTGTATAACATGGGGATTCTAATGACACCAACATCCCTTGTGACATTAGGGCAGCAATGTTCGCATAAACACCTTTGTCTGCCTCTTTTGACATTGGGCACTGTCTCACCCATGGTAAAATAGCCTCTTGCTTCAATTTTATTTTGACTACCCCTACTCTTTTCAATAGGCCAATGTCACATGGAGTGCTGGTCCACAATGTGCTTGGTACCTGTACCAGATCTTCTTGGAAGAAGGCTGGTATCTTTTTGTACTAATAACATTCTCTATGGTATTTCTCTGTTCTCAATTTTTAGCTGGTACATTAGGCTTACATTACACATCACCTGAATCTGAATCATCGCCTGCAAACAAATCTTCAGCTGTCAAATCAGTCAGTGTGTATCCCTCATCAAGGCCTATCACTGTCCTCCAGTTTATTCCCTCCTCATCAACTCCATGCAGCATCACCATCTTCTCTCTCAGTATTGCTGCCTATAGCTCTATTGGAATCACTTGCCCTTCCCCCTCATCCATGGCTACTTCTGGTCTAAATAAAACATTCTGTAGGCAATTGTAATACTATACCGTGTATTCTTGAAAGCCATACTAACAGTACGTTTACACCATAAAGGAATACTTCCGGGTCTAATGGCACACCCCTTTGATCTTTCTGGCCATTGAATGCTGTTTTGAATACTTGTTCATTTACATAATGAATCCCTGCATTGTAACACATTATGCCCTGGTCAGTGATTTTTTTAAGAATAAGAATAAGAAATAAGATTAAATCTACTTCCTGTCGGGAAAGTGCTTGTTCAGCGAAGACAAAAGGAAGCGACACACACTCTATGTAAAATATGTGAGACTCCCTTAAAACACACCCTGAGGCACCTGTTATTGTAGTGTGAAGAAGCTTGGAGCTTGAGACTGTCTTTATTCAGAAAGCATTTAAGAAGTGAAGAAGGGCTGATCTCTGAGCATTTTTGGAACAGAATTATTGCTGGTTATGAAACCCTTCTGACATTCTCCGTAGTTGAACTGCTAAAACAATGCAGGTTTATTCACTAAACTTTCAACCTTTGTTCTGAACATTGTTTTTCTCAGAAACGAGACAACAGAAAATGAATATAGAAATTGATATGCTATCGGTGTTTCAGTTTAGTATAACTGATTAATGTTTATGATTTGTAATTTTTTATGTTGCAGCTTTTACGTTAGTTTGTAAAGGTTTTGTAAAACCAATACAAATAAAAAATAAAAAAAATATTTTCATGCTTGACTTACTCTTCAAATCTCTCCCCAGTATGATGACTGGTGACTTGCAGGAATACAACAATAGCATAGGTATGTCATGTGCCCCAATAGTGATTGGTAAAGAGTCTGTAAAAGGAACCATAGTTGTCACCCCAGAAAATCCTTGTGCGTTCATGTTGATTCCTGATATTGGTTATTACACAAGATCGAGTAGGCCCAATTTCTACAAGGAAGGAACATGTTCTGTCACCTATGGTTACCCCGACACTCAGTTCCACTTGTGAGTCTGGTCTAATTGATAGAAGGGAACACACTGGGCCTCATTACAAGTTTGGCGGCAGCCATGGAGCTATTAGCTATTAGCTCCATGACTGCCGCCAAACCGGGCTGCTTTACCGGGTTCCCAGAATGGGGAATTACCGGGCCATTCTGAGTACAGAGGGCCTGGTAATTCCTCCCTCTGGGAACACGGGCACGGACCTTCCCCATTCCCATCTGAGCCCCCATAGGGCTCAATGTGAATGGGAGAGGGAGCTAACAATGGGCCGATTACGACCGGCCCGTTGTTAGCTCCCTCTTCCCCTCGCGGAACCCGGTAACTACAGTCACACACACTATTCTAGATGTGAGTGCCTGTGGCAATATGTTTTCGTTCCATGGTGCTACTATATTCTGTTGTGCAGGTACTTTCCATCTGCATCGATACCAACTCTGTCTGCTTTGGGATTTGCTGTGTTTGCATTGATACTTGTTGAATTTACATTGGCCTAACATTGGAAGTGTAGGTTGCATTTGTGGTGCTTGTGTTTTATACTGTGTGTGATCTTGGGCATAATATTCAGGTGATTCTGTGCTATATGATGTGAGATATGTGTTTGTGCCTCTTGGATCTTCAGCCGGCCAATTCTGCTGCATCCCTCCTCTGCTTCTTGATACACGTGAAATGTGCCCCATCTTACCACATGTCCAACATTGCTGTGTCTGCTCTCCAAAACTGGGTTGCCCTGCATTAAATCCCCCTCCCTCTCGATTTTGAAATATGAACCCTCTACCTCTGAGCCCACCCCCTTGTGGAAATAAATAATATTATCCCCTTCCTGCTAAACTCCTGTTAGCTGCTTGTTGTAACTGCGGTGCTCCTTGTGTAGCAAACCCTTCTCCAATTGTCTGTACTCATTTTGTTTACTCCTCTCAATTCGCTGTCTTTCTCTTGTTTTATCTGACAGTGGTGAACGAATGTCAGTTAAATCTCTTCCCATGGCTTCACTTCCATTCCCGCAATCTTGTTCAATTGTCTCTGCACTGCATCAGGCAACCCCAGGCATAATATGTGAAATAAAGTAGTTCTGTTTTCGTCCCACAGATCTCTCATTTCTAGATGCCACTTTTCCTGAATCTCTGGAATATAGGTAGCCACCTGCTCATCATCACACATCTTACATGTCATGATTGCACTCATGTCTGACGTGTCTGGGTACTGAACCCTAAGTGCTCTCCATACGTCATCTCAGCAATTTTTAAAATGTGCTCCATCATGATTCATGTTCAGGACTGTCACTGCAGGATAACCCACCCATTTGCAAATGTCATCTGTCTGCTCCCCTAATATGGCAGTGAGCAAGCTTTTTATGTCACCCACCACTAAAGTCTTTCTCCGCTGTCATCCTTTCTTTTTTTTTTAAACTTTATTTATTGAGCTTGAAATTACAACAGAAGAGCGAGCAGTAGACAATATTAGGCAGTTATACATTGTAAGTAAGCAGATGGAATGTGGTATCAGCAAATAGTAGGAGGGGCCAGTACACAAAACAACATTCAAATCTCACATTTAGGACCAGTAATTAATACTTCTAACTCAGGAAGAAGTATGGATGGGGGAGGAGGGTCCAGCTGATTTGTCCTCCTTATCAGCTGAAATAGAGGAGATGTAGGAGCGAAATGGGGACCAAATATTCCTGGGTCTGGACATCAGTGGCTGCTGATCTGACCAGGCCTCCTCTGTGTCTAAGGCCCAAATCACGGCACTAAGCCACTGTGTGTGTAGGAGCCCCGGGGCAGAGCCAGCATAGCAAGATACAGCGTACTGCAAGGAGCATGCAGAGCCCTGGCAATTTCTTAGAGTCCCGGCCAAGACCAGGGAGTTCATAGAAGAAACAGTCCAGTGGAGATGGGGTGAAAGTGTGATTTAGGATGTCAGACATAGTGGAGCAGATCTCTTGCCAAAATTGAGCAAGGCATGGGCAGGACCAAATCATGTGTGTGTATGTTGCATCTTCAGAGCCGCAACTGGGGCACTTGGGGGGGGGGGTATTCTTGTGATATACGATGCAGTCTGATCGGGGTGCAGTGATATCTAAGTAAAACTTTAATTTGGATTAGTTTAAAGTGGGAGTTAAACGATATGTCATGGGTACATGCACATATATACGATTCCTGAATTGATTGGGCATTGCAACCTCTAGATCCTCGCTCCAGGAGTGTCTGAGTTTATCAAACGGGGGAATAACCGTGGCCTGCAGCCTGCAGTAAGGCGTACAATTTGGATACCTTTCCTCTGGAAGCAGTGACATTTAGGATTTCAGCGAGTATAGGGTCATCAGGAGGTATAGCAGGAAAGTCTGGATATCTCTTTTTGAGGAAACGGCGAAGGCCTGAGTATTGGAGCCAAATGGATGGCTTCTGCCGTAAGGTTTCACGTAGATCTGGCCATTCTAAAAAAAATACTTTGGTCAAAAATATTTTGAATGGCTTTAAAGCCTGTATTAGCCCAGTGGCGTACTAGAGTCGGGGGGACACATGGTGCTTCCGGGAGGCTGTTCCAGAGAGATAGGTTGCTGTGGAAGGGGCAAGAAGCACTGGGTAACTTCCATATTTTAGATAAAGCCAGTTATGTAGAGCCTACAAGGTCAAGCGTCCCACATCCGAGACATAGGGGAGAAAGGACTAAGGATCGGATATCACGCCCCTCAACTGCAAGATGCTCAAACCTAGTATGTGGAGGCGGGTTTGTAAAGTTAAACCAGTGTGACGCGTATTGAGCATGAGCAACCAGCCAATGGGCCTCATTACGAATCAGACGTTAAGGGGTTAACAGCGCCGTAAACGGCGCCGACCCTTAACGCCTGATTCCGAGGTCCCTTTGCGCCATGGTGAGTTTAACGCCTGCTTTTTGCAGGCATTAAAATCCATGGCGCTAAGGGACCATGGTGCTAATTACGCCACCGTAATTTACGGTGGCGTAATTAGCGCCTTCCCCACTCCCATTATCCCCTTGGGGCAAAAATGGGAATGGGGAAGGGTAAAATGGGAAATGGGGATTTACCGCCCCACTCACCTTGGAATGGGGCGGTAAATCCGCCATCCACCATGGTGTAAACATAGTTTACACCATGGTGGTAAGGGTACGACCCAGGCGGTAACTTACCGCCTGGGTCGTAATGAGGCCCAATATCTACTAAAGTTGGGAGCACCGAAGCAGGCCCCAGACATGGGAGTAGTTAATGTGGCGAGCTTAAGGCAGACTGCACCGGAGTGCCACAGAAATGTATTGATTGTGTGGTTTAGTGTCCGAAAGAATTCGTTACCGTGCCACAAGGGAAAGTTAAGGAATCTATATAGAAGTTGGGGGAGTACAATCATTTTAAGAATACTGATTTTACCGGCCAGGGAAACTGGGAATTTAGCCCAGCCCAAACATTTCCTGGTGAGTGTGGTCAAGTAGTTCTGATAGTTAGCTGCGTACACTAGATTGGGTTGGCAGGCAACCACTTCTCCGAGATAGGTGATCTCTGTCTGTGACCATGTAAACCCTAGAGGGTCTGAGAGGGGAAGCGTGGCCTTGGTTAGCAGGAATAGAGTTAATTTAGAACAGTTCAAGTTGAGTCCTGATATATGTCCAAAGCGGATGACATAATTTAAAATGGGGGCAAGGTTGTCCGCAGGTTTACCAATGAAAAGTAAGCCGTCATCGGCGTACAGGGAGATGATGTCCGGAGGGCCGGACAATCTCAGACCCCTGTGTGCATGGATCTGACGCATCATATCAGCTAAAGGTTCTATGGCTATGGCAAAAATTAAATGAGAAAAAGTACAGCCCTGCCTCATGCCTCTGGCTACTCAAAAGAGGGGCTAACATCTGTCCTCAGTACAGACCCTGGCCATCGGGTCAGAGTAAAGCATTTTAACCCAGGACCGAAAGCGGGCCCAAAATAGCACTTTTAAAGGACTTGCCAAAGGTAACTCCACGAGACAGAGTCACATGCCTTCTGCATATCAAGGGTAGCCGCCACAGCCTCTGTGTTCGGGACTCTCGGGCTAATAATAATGAACAGATGACGCAGATTAAGGGAAGTGGACCGCCCCGGGATAAACCCGGCCTGATCTGGATGAATAATGTAGGACATGTATGGGGCCAATTGCAGGGCTAATATTTTGGCATAGATCTTAACATCACAGTTAATGAGGGAAAATGGGCGTTATGATACGCATTGGGTATGGGGGTTTGCCCAGTTTAAGTAAAACAGAGATTATGGCTTCATGGAGGGCAGGGGGGCAGTATACCCAACTCACAGGATTCCTCCCATAGTACTTGTAGTTGGGGAACCAGGCGGGATTTATATTGCTTGTAAAATTCGACCTTGAGGCTGTCGGATCCGGGGGCTTTACCAGAGACCAGGGAATCCACTGCCTTTGATATTTCTTCAGCCGTAATTGGCATATCGAGACAGTTACTACTCTCGTCAGAGAGAATGGAAAGAGGAAGGCTGTCTAGGTATGCATCAACTTCGGTCGTAGGGACGTTATCCACATTAGAGTAGAGGGATTCATATGAAGAAAGGAATTCCCCATTAATATCTTGCAACGATAGGGCCAAGGTGCTGTCAGGCTTCTCTATAGCTGGGATGTGGGGTGAGCCAGTCTCCTGCCAGAGGAGAGCCAAAACACGGCCGAGGTAGCTCCTCCTCACAATATCTGCAGGCAAAATGGGGGATATCTATAAATTTCCTTTCTCGTTCTGCATGTGTGCGGAATGTGTCTAGTTCTATACCAATATTGCAAAGGGTAATGGAAGATTGTGATCATGCGTATTGGGATTCAAGGGCGGAGAGTACAGATTCCCTCTTTGAGATGTCCCTACGGATCACGAGAATCCCTGATTCCTTAGAGATAGCTATGCCTCTAATGTAAACTTTAAATGATTCCCAGAGGGTGGCTTGTGAGTGGACTGAACCTGTGTTTAATGCTAAGTAATTATCAATGACGGTCCCCAGTTACGTCCTGAAGTCAGTGTCTAGAAGGGAATGTGGTTTCAGTTTCCATGATCGGGTCTTATTGTGATCCGTACCCCAAACGAGGGAAATGGTCACCGGGGAATGGTCAGAATGCATCCTAGGTAGAATTGTCATATGTGTGATGGTTGTAATAAGTACGTCTGATACGAGCCACCTCTCGATCCTTGAATGCAAATCATGTACTGAAGAGTAAAAAGAATATGCTTGAGAGTCCGGATACACTAGCCTCCATGCATCTGAGACCATCAGCTGGGCCTGAACATCGATGATAGCTTTGAAGTTTTGATGGGGTTTGGAGCCCGATCTATCCAAATTCATGTCTAAGATTGTATTAAAGCCTGCGCCCCAAAGGATTGGTACAAGGGGGAATCCAGCAAACAGGGAAGACAGGTGTGTGTAGAACTCAGGTTCATCGATGTTGGGCTCATAGATGTTAAGAAGCACAACCTCTCTGTTTTGTAACGTGCCATAAAGCAGGACATAGTGACCCATATGGTCCACATGAGCCACACTGTGCTGAAACTTGATTCTCTCATGAATCAGGATCATGACTCCCCGATTCTGGGTGGAGTAGTCTGTGTAGTATCTCTGAGGGCCCCATGACTTAGAAAATCTCTCGCACCCCCCGGCTCGAGCATGTGTTTCCTGTAAAAAAAAGCTATTTCACACTCTGTCGCTCAACATATAACTGCAGTTTCTGCATCTTCATGTAATTACCCAGTCCCCTTACATTCCAACTCATGCAGACCAAGGCATTATCAGCCATCGGAATAAGCAGAAAACATAGGTGTTACAGAGTGTTGCATTAAAAGCTTGGGGCCCAGTTCAAAGAAACCGTGAATAAGTCTTTTGCCTAAGCGCTTACAACAAGGCATGATTGCATACTCTACTTCTTGCCTACATGTCAAGCATTTTTCAACATAACTCCCATCCCCCAAGCCCCACCCACAGCCCTCTCCCAATCAGAGGAGTGAAAACACAAAACACATCGAACAAAAGCAAAGACAACGGCATCAACACCTGGGGGCCTGTGTTCTGGCCATGAGCGGCGATGCTTCCGAGTCTGGGAACAACTTATGGATTTTCGTGGTACCTGGCATTAAGGGTATATAGAACAGGTGGATGGAGCACAACAGTGGGGCTAAGAATAACCAACCAGTCCGAGGTTGGACCAAAGGACCTTCCATTAACAAGTTTCCGGTATGCTAGGTTTTGACATACATTTCTGAATGGCCAACGTAGCAGGATTATGGTTACAGGGATAGATGTAGTCAGCCTGGGAAATGTTCATCAATAAATTTGGAGGCCTCTTCCGGGAAAGTGAAGGAAAAAACTTGATTTGTGTGCTCGATTCTTAGCTTGGCCAGATACAGCATCAAGTATTTGACCCCAGATCTCGTAATGTTTTTTTGGCTGCTAGGAAGGTTTTATGTTCTGTTGGAAAGATATGGACAAATCGGGATATAGGTGGATTTGGAGGATCCCAGGAGGAGTTCCCCTTTGGCTCTCGCTGCTCTGAATAATGTATCTCGATCACAATAATTTGAAACTCTCACAATGATAGGGCGCGGAGGCGCCCCTGGCTTTGGTTTGCCGTCAGGGCGTGACGGGCCCTCTCTATTGCAAATTGTGGGGATAGTTTCAGAGAGTCAAGCAGAGTGAGTAAGGGGCGCTCAATATAGTCCTCCATGGGACCATCAATTCTGTCCTCGGAAACCCCTATGCTGTGAAGATTTTTGCACTTTGAGCATGATTCAAGATCCTCGTTTTTCTTAGTAACCTCTAGCACCTGTCTGGAGAGTGCAGACATCTCCGCCCGAAGGGCAACTATGTTGTCCTCCGCGGCACCCACCCTCGTCTCAACCTCCGCAACCCGGCCATCAGTTTTTTCCATGGGGGCCTTGATCGAGGATATGGTTCCGTTCATATCATCAGGTTTGGAATGAAGGGCAGTGAACCCCTCCCACATGTATCCCATCATCCTCTGCAACTCCGTGGACTTGGGAGGTGATGAAGTGGTGGGTTCAGTTCCTGGGACATGTTCAGCAGATTTAGATGGAGTTTTCGCAAACATGTTTATGGAGCTCTGTTTTTTGTTGGCTCCCTTTGACATGGTCTCAGCAGATTTCCCAGTTGATGATCCAACAACACAGAGGGAGAAGTGGTGTCCCAGCAGGGCAAGGGCCCACCCGAGCCAGAGATCAGTGCTCAGTTCAGTGGCCTGGTGCAATTCGCCAGAGACCAGTTGGTTCAGGGTGGCGTATCAGGGGCCAGCATGATTGTGGCGAGTGAACCCGGGTCTGGTGCTGCAACATGCACAAAAAAGGGCATTCACCTATGGGTCCGAGGACCCTGCATGTGTGTCCTGCAGGAGGTCTCAGAGACAAGGAACCCAGATGAGGAATCTGCAGCGCTCCCCAAGTCTAAGAGGTATGACAAGCTTTTCGGGGTCCGAGACGGAAATTAGGTGCTCCTCCAGAAGATAGCTTCAATTAGTTTTATGGGTGCAGACACCCAGAATCAGTGGAAAGGGCAATTAGTGTGGACAAATATGGGTTACAAGCTAGTCTGGCATTGACTACCCTCAATATGCCATCAAGCATTGCAAAGGCGGCACAGCTTTACACCGGGCTAGGCTCTGTAAGATGGGTCCTTGTGATACGAAGTAGAGGGCTAGGTGCTTAGGCAGAATGTTGCACCCCTATTTCAGATCTCAGAGGGGAGGCAGCTATAGGATCCAGGTCTGTCGGAGGGGATCTCACCCAATGATGGTAACAGTTCTGGTATTAATGTCTGTTCCAGCTGGTCTCGTTTGTGCCCGATTGGACTGTGTTCTCCCATGTGTAGCGGGGTTTGCGGCGATAACTCCAGTCCTCAGGATGCCGGCATGTTAGTGATTGCAGGGGCTGCGTGCATCCTGCCGACCCCAGGTGTGCAGCAGGCTATGGGTGGGCCATTGCCCCAAGCAGAGGAGAGGGGCAAAGCGGCCGCAACATCAAGGCCGCAAGCAGAGGCTCAGCCACCCACCAGTGGCAACCAACCACAGATGGGAGGGGGGTGGACTGGCAGCCACGCCGCGGCACCTCCATGGGGTCACAGGCAGTGATGGCTGCTGCGCGGCCTGCCCCTAAGTGAGGATGAAGTGGGCGGTATACCACCACAGGCGACTGCAGCCGCAGCAGGCTTAGTGTTCGGAGCACTCACTGGGTAGGATTCAGGTTCGATGTTAGCATATGCAGTCCTCCCGGGGTCACGGCTTCCCCAATCCGTCTCAGCTGTGTGGTCAGTGGTCAGAAAGCTTGCTGCAGTGGTGCAGCAGGGCTGCTTCAGTAGGACCCTCAGGTGCCAATCTGCCGGATCGTGGTCCGAGGGGGGGGGGTTTGGGTGAAATGAGCAAGGGCAGCTCTTCACACGCAGCAGGGAGAGGCTCAGTCGGGCAGTAGGTGCGCCCCTCTCCCACAGCAGGCCTCTGCAGCCTCATCACACTCGCCCGCAGGGGGCCGTCTTCACTGGAATTGAGGCACGGATTGGAGCGAAGCCGCTTCTTGGTCTTCTCCGAACTGCAAGAACTTTGGTTCAGTGTGGTTTCACAGCCCAAAATTTGGAGAGTAGTTGGGGAAGGGGTTCAGTCGTTAACCACTGGTTCCCTTTAAAGGAAATTTGTTGTACCACCACGATTATTGAGGAGGATGAAGTCTCCCAGCACAGAGCTCTCACTCAGGTGGCCATACTTCTTCTAGTGCAACAGGGTATTACCCAAATTGTTTGTTTACAATTGTTCGAATGAACAATTGACCGAATTTAAATGGTCACAATTGACCTTTTCACAATTGACCGCATATATATACATATATATATATATATATATATATATATAGGGTTTTGGGCGGGTTTGGGTTGGGTGGGGGGTTGCAGGGGGTTTCCCCCCGCATATATGTTACAATTGACCGTGACAATTCGGTCAATTGTGAAAAGGTCAATTGTCATTCGAACAGTTGTAATACGAACAATTCGTATACAACTGTGCAACAGTGCCCCCGCTGTCATCCTTTCTAATTGATAAATCAATTTTCCCACTCCTGATGTCAATGATGGCAGCTTACAAACTAATTTGTTTTGTCTATTTGTGGCCATGGAACATACTGTGGCTGCCCTCCTCCTTTCTCTAATAAAGGGAACTGTGTAAGTCCTCCCCCTTGTCAAAGTACAGTTGCACTCTTCATCATTATATCCGCTTCTGTCATGTTGATTTTTTTTCGCCCCGGCAGACTTTTCAAACTATTGTTTCAAGCTGCTTGATCACATTTGTGGGCATCTGCGATATTCAATGCGTTCTGGCCTTCACCTTTCTGCTTCCTCCAAATTGAACCACACTGTCTCTTTCTCTATCCTCATGCTTGGAGAAGGGGCTTGTGTGGCCTCTTCCTCTTCATCTTCCTCTCTTTCCTCATCTATTAACATTGTATGATCACTCTTGCCTCCTTCATCATCCTCCCTGTCTTCACAATCTAATCTTCTGAGGGGACTTGTTTTATACATCCCACTCATCACCTCTTTCACTACGTTCCTTTCCCTGTCTTGTATAGACCCTCCTCTGTTCCCCGTTGTCCTACATGCACCATCCCTTCAGTTCTTGTACCAATTGCTAACCCTCCTTCACATGGCTTGTACCTCTCCCTCATCTGGAAGAGTTTAGTTTTTAAGTATCTCATATACTTTTTTGCAGAGTCTTCCTAAACTCCTTTCTCTTTCTCTCAGTTCTTGTCTCTTGGCTCTCTCTCTCTCTCTCTCTCTCTCTCTCTATATACGGGGGTGTACGCCCCCTTGTAATCTCATCTATTTCCATTTTTGTCTTTCCTTTATTCTTTCCATCTCTAATTGCTTGCCTTGCTACCTTTCTACCTCTTTTTTCCTTTTCTTTTCGATTTCCATATCTCTCTGTCTTTTCCTTCCTTTTTCCTCTTCCCATCTTCTCTCCTTTTCTCTGGATGCCTCTCGTTGTCTTTCTCTCTCCTTTTCTTCTTCATACTACTTTTTCCTTTCTCTTTCCTACTCTCTTCCTTTTTCTTCCTGTTCCCTTTCTTCTTCTTCTTCTTTCTCCCCTGTTTCTCTAATTTCCCTTTCTCTTTCTGTAAAACCATCCATGCTCTTTCCATCTAAATTGAGCATTTTTTGTTCTCCTCGCTATTGTTCTGGCTCTCTCTCTCTTTCCGTACCTCCTCCTCGGCTTTTGTCAAATTTGCCTGTAGCTCAAATCATTCGTTATAGTCATTGGGCATGGACAGTTGTTTTTGCGTACTTATTTTTTCTTTGTTTATAGCATCTTCATTGCTGTACGTGGGGCGCATATGTGGGAATAGTGTATCCTGCTGCTGCTTTTAATTCTCATAATGGGTATAAGGCCTGCGCTTTGGAAGATGGATTACTACTCTTGGGAGGAGGGGTGGAGCCATCGAAACTGTGTCCCCCTCGTCATGCTGATCGAGCTTCCATTATTTACAGGCCATCTCCTCTCCATACACTTTCCACATTTCCAGAATGGCACGACAATTCTGCAACTGTTTCCCTTCATATGCAGCATGTAAATATGTTGTCATGTGTTGGAGTACTGACTTTGAGTTCCTTCCTTCCTGCAGCCAGGTCATAAACATCTTGCCCACAGTGTCCCTCATTCATTGGGCATGGTACTTAAGGATTTTGTCCTTGTATCAAGGTAATGCTTTACACAAATGAATAATGTCTGAATGATAACAAGACAGAGATCCCCATCAAATGCTCCCCACACTGTCTCAAACACTTAGACCCTGCCTTTGGCTCATTCTCCATTGAAGCAAACATCACCCATGTGTCCAGCTCTGTCAAAACTCTGGGAGTCCACATAGATTCTGAACTCACCCTGTCCAAACACATAAAAGCTGTCACCTCCTCCGCCGCCTACTTCACTAAACTTATCAACCACTCCAGAAAATTCCCCTCCCTGAACAGCTGCCTCACTCTGGCGAGGGACAGATGAATGGATTTTCATCAAATGAGCAGCAGGAGTTGCGGCTTCATCCCGAAAGTGTGCTTTTGTGTATTTGATGATAATCCGTCCAGTACTTTTTTTTTAAAAACAGGTAAAATGTACATCTAAAAAAATATGTGATATCTGGCTACGCTCCGCAGTCCCATTTCCCTGTATGTTCTGCGGTCAAAAGTCTGATTGGCCTGGAGTGTGGCGTGATTTTGGCGAACATTGGACGCACCCGTTAGTTGGTTGGAGACAAGTGTAATGTGCGTCATAATTTTGGGTAACGCCGCCATGTTGTATCGAGGATAGTGTGGCGCCGAAAGGATCTGGAAAACATTCTTTGTGGCATCTGGTGATGGGAAAAGAGGATGGAAAGGGTGGGGGAGTGAAAAGTGGTTCATCTGACATATTTCTTTAGCTGGAAGAAGACGATGCTGTGCCAGCGGTATCCGTACATACTGAACCAATTTGCGGGTACCCCCTCAGGCAACTAGCTTCTGTGGTGACTGTAGGCAGCTTTCAATACGGCACAATAGGTTCTGAGGCGAGCTCTTTCTGTGGTGACTGCTGGCAAGCTCAATTGGAGATGGGGAGTGGATTGCACATGACAGGAACATTTATGCATAGGGTGTAGGATGTGGGGTTGTGTGTGGTGAGCCCCTAGCCCCTTGGATGCATGGCTGGAGGCGTTGCACTGAAAAGTATGCCCACTAGTTGCAAGTAGGATTCACATTGTTGCCTTGTGTGTGTGGTTTGTCCACAATGTACACATTGTTGGTTGCATGGGTGTGGTGATTGTTAGTACGTCCTACAGTTTTGCGTGCATGGCTGGAGATGGTGGAGTCAACAGTTCTGGAGTGTGTCCAGTGGGTGAAGTGTTGGAACACTGTGTGTATAGAAGTGCATAGTGTTCCAGTGGATGCTTTATGTGTTTGGGTTGTGGTCATTGCGCAGATTACTGAGAACTGTACTGTATTATTATGTATTGGTTTTCAGTAGTTAATAGAGTGTTGGGTGCAGGGCAATGTTCTGAAGATTTTATGTTTTGGTTGGAAGTAGTAAAATACTATGTGAATGGAAGTGGGTAGGGGTGCCGGAGGCTGTGTTATGTTTGTGGATTATGCTAACTGGCTAGATATTTTAATGCATGGCTGTATTATGTTGCGGGGTTTGGGTAGGAGTGGCATTGGCTGAGTTACTTTTGTGGGCTGTGGTACCTGGCCACATGTTCGCATGCTCAGCTGAATTATGTTGAGGTGAGTGTGGCCAAGGACTAGCCTCTTGGGTGCATGGTCAAAGGGCATAGGCCATAGGCCATGCACCCAAGAGGCTAGCCCTTGGCCACACCCACCGCAACGTAATGCAGCCATGCATGCCAACACTGTGATACTGGTATATGGATTTGACAAATATGTTTACGGAGTGCATTTCTTTTTCCTTCAATCCTTTCGGTAAATCGTTATAAACATATTTTGCTGCATCGTACACAGTTTTAACTCTGCATCTCTCTGTGGATGGTCACCTTTATAGAATGGTTGTGGAGACATTTCAGACTTGGTAGAGCAAAAGAAGTGAGCTGACATGCGTACACTTCCATATGGTGTAGGTCATTGCACTTGTTGCACATTAGGGAGCGACATGACACCATTTGCATTTGCTATGGTTTGCCCCTAATGAGACCCTTTGTTTAGGCAGTGCAGTAAGATGTTGCAACAGGAAAGGATTTCCTTAGCATCACACATTTTAAATATGGACACTGTACACAGCCCCCCACATACAGTTGAAGGTGTACTTCACATGCAGATTTATGAAATATTTTCTTTATAGAAATGCTTTGGAAAAAAACATATCCCATTACAACAAAATAAGCTTTTCACAATGACCTTCCCTGCACTACATAATTGGTTATAAAAATATCTTCAGATACATGCATATGCTGTTATTCATTTCTCCCCATCCAGCATGGAAGGTACATTAGTACTGGACATACTACTGTGCAAGAAGAAATTTACAATTCACTCTGACAATTACACTCTTACTTGAAAGACAACATGCTGCATTGCCGCTTGTAATCACTCTGAGTTCACATTTCTTAACCGACAATAGTTCTTGCTAATATCACCCCCTGGCCCCAATTTATGTTTATCTGCTGCCATTGCCATGCTCTGTTTACACAGAGCAACATGTTCAAGTACTGCACATCCTGGGGGAGCTGCATGCCACATTTCTACGCAACGTTCCCCCACCGCCTTTCTGCCCTGGCATTCCATTATTACACAGAAGTGTGCGCTCAGGGCACAAAAGGCTTTAATCTGTGAGGGGGCAGGCAAATTCGGCATGTTTACAGGTCTGCACAGAGTGCCAGAAAATCACAGGTGAAAACCATGAATGCAGTTAACTCTTGCAAAATACAGGACGGTTGGCCATTTTACTATTACCTTTGTTTTGTATACTTTTTCAGATGCTTAAAGAACACACTTGGTGTTGCCATTTTGTGCTACTGTTATGTGTGCATCACTTGCACTAACTTTAAGTGAGGGCGCGCCATTACATCTCAACTCTCGCCCCCACAGGTGACATTACTTGCAGACAGCAGTAGCTCAAACCATGTACTACTGCTATTTTCATAACGTTCGTGCCCAGCATAGCTCAAGGTGCCATGTAAGCACCTACGTCTGGACAACAGGAAAATAAACACAAGGTAAAACAGACATGCACACACAGAACGTACAGGTCCTGTCTTCTTATACACAGTGGATGGTAAGAGAATATTTGGATAATTTATGAAGTACACTGTGTACTGTCGCTAGTGGTTTTATTTTTAATAGAATGTTCACAAGAAAATGTAAGCTGCCTAAAACACATGCTTTTTTCTTTTTGCTGGTAACTTCCAGCATAGAATGCGGTGTGTGCTTTTGTGTACTTCTTTTGTCATCTGGCAATGCAGCAAAAGGATTAATTTAATGTCCTTGGTGGTTCGTGAGGGAGAACACACTTTCTTTTTAAGTTAGGAAAGGTGACAGTTGTTGCCTTTGTGATGTCTTTCATCATAAAAGTATGCATGTTGCTTCTTATTGCTGGAAATGCAAATGGACATACAGGGCCATAGCGGTCATACCATATAATGATGAGCATCAACACACCACTTACGGTAAACCTTGTAATGATAGTTCCACAATCTGTCTGTTGGCAGGTGGAAGGGGTGACACGGGCAGTAAGGTATTAGGTATCTGCGACCAAAGACAAATAAGAATACATTAAAGTAGCCGTTATCAGTGGCAGCATAAAGGACACGGACTCTGAGGAAGGGATGCCACAAAGGGCTCTAGATGGCCCGGTCATGCACCTTAGGGTGAGCTACTGTTTGTTATTGAGTACCGTCCGATGTTTAACAACAGGCTTGCTGTCTGTTTTGTAGGTGCCACTCTTCTTCCACGGCCACACATTTGTGCTTTGTCTTTCAAATCTTGCTAACAGACCCTTAATTCATGTGTTTGCTTTTTACAACATATGTCAGTGGCAGCGAGTGTCATCAGACCCCCGTAACATTCTCTTTGTGTGTGCCAAAAGAAACATACAAAATAAAAAAATGTGCCTACGGGATCTCTCAGATTGCAGGACAATGCAGGAGCTGGCTTTCCAAAACATTGCATAGTAAAATATTAGCTGTCGACGTTTGTGTGCCAGCCGAGTGCTATGTGCGGCTCTGACCGTTATTCATTTTAATACAATGAAGGTGTGTAAAACTGTCAAATGTTTGAAAGGTCATTGTAAAGACAATACAGCCAATCTTTTGGCACACGCTTGAACATACGGTGTGCTGTTTCAGTGCAGGAGTTGCATTCATTTTCACTGTTGTGCTCCATACATAGGTGTGAATGGCCTGGAGAACCATGTGAACAAAACAAACAACAATCATAGTACTCACTTAGGCTGAATGCTGCAGAGATGGCACTGTAATGCAGCGTGCAACATTATTTTTAAAAAACCCAGTACATTGCAAATGGACAAAGTGTACGGGATGGAATGTTAATAGTTATGCACACAAAACTGTATCCTACGAAATTTGTATCCATATAAACATGTTATGTACAGTTGAACTTACATAATTTCTGGAAATTCCATGGTTATACTGTGTCTCCAGGAAATCACTCTGTACGGCGTACTGGACACTTGCAGACTACCTTTACAGAAAATGTGTGCTGCGACGACACTAAATTATCTTTCATTTTCTTTTTAAATTTCATAGAACGTCTGCATTTGGAGCAATTCATGCGTACTGCTCAAGCCTATTTTACCATGAGCATTTCTCCTGTTGACAGAGAGGTATGTTAGGTTTCGATTTCCGGCTACCATGCGGCTACAAAAACAAATACAGGTGGAAACGTGTTACAATTTCATCGTGCATTTCCGATTGTAAGTACTGTAGTTACATAGAACTTACTATTACGTACATGGAGAAATGCTGGTACCTTCTACATGGGGCAATGAATGTACAGCTGACACAATATATAAATATAGATTTACGGGCCCTATCTAGTATTCCTATCTGCAGTGTTTGACAAATTAATGGTGTATGTTGGCAGACTATGTGTGCAATGGCTGCGTATACGTGGGTGGCGGAGCCATCTTATGCACTTTAGTGCCTTTTGGTAAGGAGATTTTTTGGGCCTCTCATTCATGAAATAATCAAATTCCTTTACAACTTCTTCAAAAATTGTAAGTGCTCTCTAATGTACACAGTATAGTGACCTGAACTGTTTGTGTTGCCTGTGTGATAGATTATGGCTATTGTTGTGAAGGTTTCTTTACTACGTGATACCTGTCCATGTGTGAAGGTAGTAAGCGTGCAGTTATTTTTGTTTCCATCTGAATTGTATGTTGAAATCATTCATATTACTTATTGCCTATGTGATTGTATATGTAAGGTGGAACGATTATCGGAATTGCAAGCCCTACATAATATGCTATGGTTTGCATTTTGTATCAGTTACTGAAATGGAATGCAATTACAGTTAGGTATAGATACATAGAGAACGTGTTCAATAGGGACTTCTTCCTGAATTACACGATTGCAGAGATTGCATGTATGTTTCCACATGTAGTAAATGTGAAAGTTTTCATTTGTGGATATGTTTTTGCTTTCCAGTACTTGTAGTAAGTACATTACAACTTCATGTGGATCTCCTTGTCTGTTTAATGTGAATGTACCATTCTAGCACTGTAGTCCAATGTCTGCCTTATTCCTGAGACACTGTAACTGTTTTCAGGAGTGTTTGTGTCATTTCTGTTCAGGACTATTATTTGTAAACACAAATGGTCTGAGCCATTTAAATAAATGTTTTCAACAATTGCTAGCAATTGCAATACAACATTGATTGCTACATTTGCATAGTAATTTACACCACTTGTATTGGACTCTTTGAATGGACCAGGCAGTTTTGGGTCTGAATACTTTTTGCATAGTACAGTTTGTAAACAAAATGTCTTACACTGCAATGGTGTGTTCCTAACCTTTTGATATGGTGGAAGGTGATTTTGCAAGCAGGTCCAGAAATGCAGGCTAGGGAATGTCCTCCTAGTCCTGTGTATTTGCGCACTGGACAGGAGTTCACAGTTTGTAAAATGTTACTTTTTCCTTTGTCGTTGCCTTTCACATGGTGATTGCAGAACTGCTGCAAAGACTTGATAGAGTTGTGGCAACCATTCCACCTTGATGAGCAAGGCCATTTGTAGATGGGGCATATTGGTTCGGTACCATGAAGAGTGGTATCTAAGTTTGACGGGGAAATTTGTGAAAGCAATATTTCTTCTTCCATTATGGTATTGTCTACCTTTTCATACCCATGTGCAGTGCTATGTATGGCTATTTGGTTTGTTTTCTCTTGTTTGTATGATTCTTCATTGCAGTATGGCTCTGTGCTGGGGGTGTGACTCTGCTCACCTGTACAGATGTTGCCAAAGGTATCTATGCTGATATGGAATTTGTTTTGAAGTAGTGGTTGTAGTTTACAAATTAATTTTGTTAGTGGTTTCATTCTGTTTAAAATGAATTTCTGTTTAAAATGAATAGAAACAATTTTTGTTTCAGGAGCATTGCACTGTCTACAAGAGCTTGCAGGATAACTTTTCTGTGGTAAGTTTTAAGGGTTGAGCGTGATTTCTCCCTCTACTTATAAGGTTCTGAAGGACTCTCTGATGGAACATTTTTTGTAAAATTACTTTGTTGGAATGCTTCCTTGTGGTTTTTACTACATTTCTTTTCATTTCTACATTTTGACAGAGGCATTACATGTCCTTACTGGTAGATGCTTTCGTTTTCATTAGTGATTTTATTAGCTGTTCTCTTTCAACTTTCTGTACAAAATTTGCTAGGGGTGGATGACTACTTTCTATGCTTTTAGGTTGAGCTGATCTATTTCTGTGTTGTTTTTTTTATGGAGTTCCTTTTTGCTAGGCATTCTGTAGTAGCTGTTGAAGAAAAAAGGAAAGTGTGGGTGTGCACATTTTGTGATGTATATGTGTGCAGCTGTGCATGAATGGATGAATGAGAGGGTAGGAATATAGATAGAGGTGTGTGATTGTGTAATGGTGTGTTAGTGTAGGGTGGGAACTCGATATTCCTATTTGGGAGTTACTATAATGGCGGCAACATGATAACACAAAGTGAGCAACTGTTGAGGTGCAATGAATAAGAATGAAGCAAATACCAGTGGGTTGATGCAATTGTGCACCTTAAAATACAATAACACTGCACTGCCTCAGTAAGAGGTGAACCTCCAAAATAGCATTGCACTTACTTTGTTGGCTGTCAAGATTAGGCTTACTCTAGGTTGCACTTTCAAGTTGACACACCACTGGCTTTCAGGACAGAGGTGGTTACTGCAACTCTCAAAGAAGATAATAAGAAAATATGATTGTTAATGGCATACTGATTGCATTTGGAGAATACATTACTTAAAAGGGTAGGGGATGTGTTGGCAGGAAGACTTGGGGCCTCATTACCCGGATGGCGGAGAACCATGGCGCTATTAGCGCCATGGTTCATGCCGGTAAAATACCGGCACCGCCTTAGCGGAAAGGGGAATTACCACCCCATTCCAAGGTTGGCGGGAGGGTAATTCCCCCTTCCACCATTGCCCTTACCCATTCACATTTTTGACCCATAGGGCTCAATGGGAATGGGGAAGGCGCTAATTACGGTACCGCAAATTGCGGTACCGTAATTAGCTCCCTGGGTCCCTTTGCGGGTTGGTTTTTAACACCTGCAAAAAGCAGGCGTTAAATCCCCCAACCCGCAAAGGGACCTCATAGTAAGGCGGTAAGGATTTACCGGTACCGGTATTTTACCGGTACCGGTAAATCCTTACCGCCATCCGTGTAATGAAGCCCTTAGTGTGTGTGTGTGTGTAATTGGATGGTTTTGGATATGAATGGGGACTTGGGAGCATCAGCATTGTTGGTAAGGGTTTAAGTGGTTTACTTGTAAGTGTGACATATGACGTGCACTTTACCAAGTGTGTTTATTGGTGTAGGAGTATTTCGTTTGCAGATTGAGTAGTCCTAGTTGTGGAAGGGTAGAAAAAGGTTTGGAAAGGTGTACAGCTTGTAAAGGAAAATGTTTTCATGTGAGAAATTCCATTAACTTTTCTGCACATATATGCTTCCTACATGAGTAGAGACAGCATTTCATTTGTTGGATTTATTTATGCACATTTACAATTGGTACTGTTGTCAATGCACACATACATTTGTTTTGCCTTTCTAAGTAATGTTGCATTCTGAGAAGTGTGCAAGGTAAGTGACAGTCACCCTAGTGTCATGCATGAAATGTATGTACTTGGTTTAGGTTGGTAGGATACATTAGGTGATCCTTTTCTGTGACATTTTTTTGAATTTTATAGGAGATGTGTGTGCTGAAAAAAGTCATACAATTGACAGAAGGGAAGAAGAGAGTAACTGTTTGGATATTACAATGGCTGATATGGGTAAATGAAAATGTTCAAAGCACATACTATTTATTGCAAGTGGCATTTTATGATAGGTGATGGGAGAAATGACAGTATGCTTTTAGAGAACGTTATGGAGGTTCAGTGGCAGGTACCCTGCTCAGAGGCACTTATAACAGAGTTGCAAAAGTACTATATAAAAAATATTGATACCTGTACTTTGTGGTGCTGGGTGCCGATATGGATGAATCTGGATGCAGAAATCTTGGATAGTTTTACAGAACTTTCTAGTGGAGGTGTGTTTGAATCACACAAGACGTGTACTCTGAGTGTTTAACGGTGCATATGGAGTGTTGCACAGAGATGACTGTGTTAGATGCAGAGGTCTTGGATGTGATTGGTGGATGTGTGTGTGGCTGTTTAACAGCACCCAATGAGGGAGTGCTGGAAAAAGAGTAGTGGACAGGGAAGAAGGACTGCCATTGCTTTTCTCGGGCATGGCAGTAGTTTGGGAAGTGCACGTGTCACAGCCTGCCCTTCTCAGCATGCGTGGCTTGGGAAAGGGACTGTGGGGATTATCCAATCTGGTGTTGAGGGTGTGCTTCACAGGAAGGGGCGGTAATACTTTTTTTCATTGCTCTGTGTAGTGATGCTGGCAGAGATGAAGAGACTCAAAGTGTTGATTGTGGGTGATGCTTTTGTGCATGATCTGTACAGGTATGCCCAGGAAAGAGGCATTGCTGGAAAATTAAATTTGGAAGGAATGGAGTCTTTATGGCGCAGTGTGCCTGTGTGCAGTTTCGACGCTGTGGTTGCACTTTGTAGAGATGTGGCCACTGTCACTACTGTTCATGTTGTAGTGGTGCATTATGGAGGCCTGCATTTTGGTAACATCACTTGTGCATATTTGCTCCGTGGACTGAAGAACTTGGTGAAAGCAGTGATGCAGGTTTTTCCCACTGCGAAGGTGATTTTCTCATGCATACCACCTAGAAGACTATGGGACTATCCCAATCTACTTTGTCCCCAGCCAGAGGTCAAATTTGTCTTATAAACAGAGACATGTCTGAATTTTCGTGCACTGTTGGATGTTCTCCTGTACAATGAGATCCTTAATTCTCATAATGTGCACTTTTTCAGTGCAAATAGCATTTCTTTGTCTGCAATTGGAAATGCTATTTTATTTTACAATCTACAGGGTACTGTGAAGGTGTTCCTGCAAGATGTAAGGAGAAGAAAACAAAAAAATAACCAAAAAAACAAGTGTTTGTCTACAAGCACCTACAAAAAAGGCTCTTTTCAGAGCCACCACTATAGAGAAAATCCCCTACCCTGGTTGAAATGTGTTCCTCCACTCTTGTACACAGCATGATAGGTCTGCAGAAACCGCAGTATTTCCAGGATCATGCGTGCCACATCTGGGGCTTTTGAGGGTGGCAGGCATGGAAATGGGTCTGTGGAGGCTAAGGGATTGGTCATAAGGTTTCTGGGTTTGGTGTGTATGGAGAGGCTGTGGCAGAAGGTCTGTTTGCACACAGGAATGAAAGTGCCTATGGTTATGGCTGGGTCGCTGAGGAGGCAGAGTGTATGGACTTTGGGGGACTTCTAGATACATTGGTTAAAAGTGTATGCAGAACACTGTGGAGTGGCTGCACATTTTGCATTCTATTAAATGGATGTGCACTGGTATGGAGTACTTACAACCAAGTGGCTGAATTTGGTTCCTTTTTGTGCCACTTTGGTGACGATTGATCATCCAAACATTATTACTCTTCATTGTGCAGGGAACAGTTTAGGACATGTTACCAGATTTTCTTTGTAGTTTGCGATGAAAGAGGCACTTGGGTAGGTCATGGATACCTTTCCAAACTCCTGAGTAATTATTTATTGCATTTCTCAGAGACAGGCTGCATTCTTCTTCATTTGGTCCACAAATGGAGAAATCAAGGTGCAATGTCACCAAGGCTGTTTGTGCCTTTTTGAGAGATGTCGGCATGTCCTACTTCTACAATGAAAATATTGTGTCCCGGGAGGATAGCTCAGCGGCAGTGTGCTCGCCTTGGAAACAAGTCGACATGAGGCAACACAGGTTCGATCCCCCGGTCCGTGCTTAGAAACCTCTGGCATCAAGCGCGTTAGAAATATGCAACTAAGACATATTCCGGTAACAGCACCTCGATGCCCCTGGGCTGTGTGAGCACTTTTTAAATAAATGGAAATTATGTTTAGTAGCACAAAATGTTTTCCCACAGATGGAGTCCATCTTACTGATGCTGGCAATTAGCGTTTTCTGTCAAATATCCATAATGCTTTGCAGCCCTTTTTGCAAGTACAGCAAGCATTTTTCTATTATGTGTTGCCTATTTCAACCCTTCAAAAAACAAACTAACCCCACAAAAAGCCTCTTTTCACAGCCAGCACTTTCTCCAGAAACGAGTGCAATGTTTTTGACAGTGCCACCCTTCGCATTATTAACCGCGCTGTCCTAGAGCATATAGGCTGCGCTTCGGTCTGCTTCCTTTTATTGGCAGTTCTATAGTTTGAACTCTGAAAGATGGCTCTGCAAAGAGCCTTTTTTAACTTTTTTTTATTTTTGGTTGTTTTGTATTTTTCTTGTTCTTGTAACACACGACACAGAAGGAAAGGAAGGGAATGGAGGTTAGGGAAAGGCCACCAACCGCAGGGATAAGAAAGGGTAAGTGGAGAGAGGAAGATGTTGGGTGGCCCTTACTTAGGTAGTGGGCAGTCTTTCTCATGCTCCCGGACCAGAGCCTTGAAAGCACTTTGAAGTTGCTCCCCCCCCTGCAGAGTACCGTGTCGCACTATATACACAATACAGTGACCTTTGAGAGGAAATGGTCTGCTGTGGAGCGTAGAGTCTGCAAGGCTGGTTTAAGGATTCGCTGCCCGACAGGAGTGTCCCTAGTGGTGGCAGGAGCAGATCAGAGGATTTGTAGAGGAAATTAACCTACTGCCTTGTTCGAAGTGGACTACCCTCCGAACTGCTGCCTTGTGGTTTAATTGGAGATGTTGCTGCTTGGAGGTGGTGACGTAGCTGTACACGTCATTTTTTTTATGACTGCGTACTATGTTGCAATCAGTCCATCTCACCTGGTTCACGCGAGATTTCAGCATGTCTCCTACAGTGGTAAATAGTTTGCATATCTAGGACTCATGCTGGTTGCAGGAAATGGGGAATCGCTTTGCTTCATCCTCGTTCTCCTCTTGATCTCTATCTACATCACCATGCCTTTTCCCTTGTACAGGACCTTCAGAAGTTGGCGGTGGTGTGGGTGAGGGTATGGGTGCTGCAGACTTAGAGGCAATAGCAGCAGCAATGGTTTCCTTTAGTTGTAAAGGAAATATAGCACAACAGAATTGAAAGAAATTCCAGCACGAAGCAATGTAGACCTCTGCTCTGTTCTGGAAAGCCAAAAACAGAATGCGGAACAGCTTCATGGTCTGGCCTTGTATAGCAGTGCTGTGGAGCACTTGGAACTGGAAAGCGAGCCCAAATCGTTCCAAAAAATAGTTTGATGCACAGTGGCACAGTTTGGGATGTTTGTAAGGGTATATATTCACAGTAAAACTTCTTACAAAGCACAAAACAGAATTTTTCCAATGTCCGGGGGCCCAGATTGTGGCCAGCAAATAAGGGCCCACACGCACATGGGTGCGGTCACATGGTGACATCGCGAATGTGCTTGAATGGGGGAGCTATCCTCAGGCCGCGTATTTGTGCATAGCTGTCCTATGGCCAGGGTTGGGATCCCCAGACTAAATAAAAGTGTGACATACATGCAGCAACAATTTTCGAACAAGCTGGGTGTTTGTAGGCTACAGAAAGTGCAATGTTGTTGTGCACAGCTGTCCGTAAGACGTGGGTGAGTGGCCCAAAGTATTGAAAGTATGTCACAAGTTTTTCCGAACATGCTGCACAAGGGCGGTGTTACCAGGACACAGAGGATGAGATAAGCATGCCCGTAGGTGTGGACCGGACCGACGTGCGCTCCCACAACTAATTAAAGGTGTATCACAAGATGCGGACATGCGGCCAGTACTGCCATCCTATGGATATGTCCATTTTGATTGCAGATAGTCCGGGCAGGTGCAATGTATGTAGGACACCTCCATTTTGCTTAACTGTGCCCATCCCTGACAGTACTGTGTGCCACAGAGTCATAACAGAATTTTCCAATAAAAAGAAAATCCACTCACACACTCAGCAACAATTCACATATACACCTTTATTTTCAGATATACATAGATACTATAAGGAAAGGGAATGGGTTAGCAGCAATGGATAGATGTACATGGGAATTGGGGATTTGCACACGTTTCGCATGAGGGGAGGAAGGGATTGAGGTCTCATCGTAACGTCTCTGATCAGATGGAATTTGTGGGGATGGTGGGCTGGGAAATGGGAAAGGGGTACAAGTGCAGGTGGGGCTGTGGTATTTTCTTTTTCCATAATATGTCCTAGTACACAATCTTTTCAGGTGCCAACATTCTTTAGCAATTGTACCATTTTGGCGTCCAGGCTGTTTACTTTGTTATTTACAGAGTTTCCTTCATTTCCTGTGGCCGTATGCTGTTGTGGAAAAGGTGCTACTTGTGGTGCATTCCTTTCATTTCCAGTATGTCCTGTTAAAGAAAAAAAATATATGTTAGGTGTATATGAAGCAATACATATTAACTGACTTTCTTTTTAGACTGTGTTGCATACCAATGGGGTTACTATCATTACTCATTTCGTCATGAGGGAAATTCCCTTCCAGCAATTCTAGGGTGCTTGCCATTGCTGCGTAAAAAGTAAAAACATCATGGTTTTCCACTATTGTCTACTGGACAAACTGCAATTATAGGAGCAACTTTAGTGTACTTACCGCTTTGTAGTGACGTTCTGCTCTCACTACTTTGCAGTCCTTAATCTGCCAGTTCCTTCTTCGTTCCTATGTAAAGCACCAGTGTGGTGATATAGCCGGTTCAATAGTACAGCGAGTAGAGTGCTCATTTTGACATCTGTGCAGAACCTGTTGATGCAGGTTCGAATCCCGGCAGGGCCAAACTCAGCCTTTCATCCTTCCGAGGTCGATAATAAGCACCACACACTGTGGGTATATTAATCAGTGCTCAGATACCTGAGGGTTCGTAGCACTAAATAAATGCTTAATTATTATTATTATTATTATTAATATTGTTGGATGCTGACGTTCTTTCGCTTGTTGGTGCATTCCATTATGGTGCATACCCTATGCCTTTGCTCTGTTTGTTTCTCAGGTACAGAGTTTTCAGACCTACTCCATTTTTCCTTGCAATGCACGTACATGATGCTCTTTGTATATGTTTCTTGTCTTTATTTATATATTTATGTATTTATTTATTTGCATTTTTAAAGCGCTCACACAGCCGAGGGGCATCAAGGTGCTGTTACCGGAATATGTCTTAGTTGCGTATTTATAATGCACTTAATACCCAGAGGTTTCTAAGCACGGACCCGGGGATCAAACCTGTATTGCTTTGTGTCCTCTTGCTTCCAAGGTGAGTACGTTGCTGCTGAGCTATCCTCCTGGGATTCTTTGGTGAATGGTACCACTATGTAAGAGAACTCCTGCCTTTTCCAGCAGTTTGGGTGCTACCCGATATCCACAAACAGATGCACAGTCTGCGGTTACTGTGCCCATCGGCATGAAGCCATCAATTTGGTATGCTATACATCTATACAAACTAAGGGTATCCTGGTAAAACCAATGAAATTCATTGGAAAAACATTGTTAAAGGGACGTTATGCTTCAGTTGTCCTAAGAAAAACCTTGCAAATTCAGTGCAAAAACTTTGTTAAAGGGACGTTACAGTAAATTTGCACTAACACCAACCTATCCATATTATGGTTACAAGTAAAACCGAAAACCCCGAGCAATTAGCCAGTTATGGTAAGCTAAGCAACCATAGCTCGTGCCACCACTGTGCACTGCTAAGACTAACACCCAGGACATCAAAGATGAGATCACAAACGTCATTGATGTTTTTTCACTGAATATATATAAATAAGTGAGTAAAGAATGGATGTTTCCACTAAGTACAAATAGCAGAGCTGAGCAAAAGAAGTAAGGCCGCTTTTCCAATATGACGCAGTTAGAAAAACTAGTGAATTACAGGCGAACCTCAGAAAGGCGAGGCGGGATGAGCCAAGAAATCAGGCTGGAGTGAGCTGACATTGGATACAAATCATGTGAAATAATGGAGCTCCTGTTCAGGAGGCATGAACAAAAACAAGAAGGTGTCAGAGGTCTATTAGAAAATAGTATTTTAATACATTAGAAGCTCAATTTCGTGGACTTCAGTCACATGGTGAGAATTAGTTGGACGAGCATGATGGTCTCACCTACACACAAGGGCAGAGCATGCCTTCACTCCCCTGAATTTCCCAGAGCAGAGAACACTCCCAAGGACAAGTTCAAAATCCTAATTGACAGCAGACCTCTGAGGTGATGATGGATGGATATGATAATTGGTAGGAAGCTATGGTTAAGACGAGCACACCAGCAACTGGCTTCTTAGTCTGTGTGCTGCTAATGTAGGTGGGAAGGTGCTGACAGAGGTTAGAAGCCAACCAATGATAGGGGACTGCACGATCAAGGGTCCTATAGTTATTTAGCCAATAGAACGTCATATATTTAGTGACGTTCATAGTGACATGTTTGAAGGAAGGGCTTAGTTGCCCCACCTGATGTTAAGAAGCATATCACTTTATTCCACTGCATTAGATGAGTATGGAACGTATACTTAGCTGTTTCCTTAGACCATATCACGCTTGCCACTAGGTTTTTGTATTTTGCCACGTAGGATGATGTTAGTAATATGCTTTTTTCTAAGATGCATTGAGAGATTTTGCACTGAGACGTCTGTTGATGTCCACTGTACTCCCTGTTTTAGATAATTTATATTGAAACAGTTATCCTTTTGCTAACTACTTGAGATGTTTCAATTATTGATGGCTGAATACTTTCTGCAACCCCATCCATCTCAAGGGTATTGCTACCTCATCTAAAAGGGCTGGGAGCTCCAGTTCACGACACTGCACACATTTCCATACAACACAATCCCCACAACCTGAGATCCTCCCCTTCCTCATGCCTTACGAGCCCAGATTCACCAGACACAGAGCGGGAGGAGACAGATTCACATTTATTGCTCTCACCATTTAGAATGCTCTCCCTCCATCTATCAAAGACAAGCCTTCTTACCTGAACATCCGTAAAAAACTCAAAACCATTCTGTTCAACAAATACACCTAACTGTATCCTACTTGCTATCACTGCTGCAACCGTACTATTAATGTAATCCAGCAGCTGTTCTATTTCAATTGTATTTTCTTACCAATGTAATCTAGCACTGTGATACTTCCAGGTTTGGGTGCTATCCACAAACAAAATACATACATAAAATAAATAAATGGGAGTATCTCCCATGACGATACGTCACTGTTCCATTTTAGATACTTACCAGACCTCTATTTGAAATTCTAACTCACTCTTTCACCTTCCTTTCTCACACACTCCTCCGACAATACTTCTATTACTCTTAGGGCCTGATTCACAGAAGTGTTTTATGATGGAACAATCCCATTGAAAAACGCTCTGTGAGTCATGCCCTCAATATTTTGCATCTTTCTGCAAAACCATGCCTTCCGTGTCACAACAAAGTTCGTGAGCGACACCACATATGCTTCTCATGCAATGTGCAGCATCAATTTGATGCTCCCGCGCAGGACCACACCTTTTGGTCCACACCACAACTTCATGTCCTCCACAATTTACACTGTTATACACAAATAATATGCTCTTCACAAAATCTAGCCTATTTTACACCCTGAAGCTCACACCAGCAAACTGCACATAAACAAATATAATACAATATGGTCATCGCCCCAACATCTGGTGAGGAAACCATCTCTCTTGCCAGAAGTTACATCTCATCGTCATTACCTTGTACAAGGTTTACTGCAAAGCATGTTCTGACCTTGTCAGAAGCGATCTCATCATCTTCCACACAATTCCCCCAATATACAAAAGACTCCCACCCCCATTTTTTTTTCCCCAGGCTGATGCTATACTTACAGTTGATCAGCTGAGGGTTTTCAGAATCGAGTTTCTCCCTATCAGCCAGCTGCCCTCCGCCCTGCAGGGGGTCCTGCAGGGATCGGACAGGAATTGTCTCTGTAGAGGAGGTCCCAAATGCAACCCACACTCCAACCATCCATTTTGAAGTACCAGGAACGTTGACACCGAAATATGTGACATATGATGAGCAAATAAACCAGCAGAGAGCCGTAGTGGGGCTCTGTTCAGTACCTATCAGAAGAACAGCACCTATTGAAGTACCAGTACCAAGGAAACCATGGACAGTAAGGTACCCATTGAGAAAACCATATCAACAAATGAAACGAAATGAAGATTGTCTAAGTACAGTCCCTGAAAAAACCAAAAGGGTCTTAATGGAAGACGAATGGTGAAGACACAAGAACCCGGACTGACTCACACATAGAAGATATGACAACCAGAGAATGATGTAAAGAGAGAAAACGCAATGAACAAGAGGCATCATGTAATTAAAGTGAAAAGATGATGTCAAATACAAGGATCCTATGCCATGAGCATGATGAAGACAACCAACATGTTTATGCATGTACATATGCTTGGAACAGCAAGAAAGCTAAGAAAATTGTGCGGCTTCCTATGCTTAGTAGAAAGATAATGCGGCAAGCGCTACTATACATAATCTACTCAAAAGAAGCACGTTATATAAGTATATTTCCACTCTTCATAAAAAGCAGAATTAACCAAAGGTCACTAAGGCCACACGAGGAGAGCTTCGTCTTCAACAAATCGAGAACAGACAGCAGAAACAAAACTCAGCAGAAGCACCTCATGCCAGAGAAGCCAAGCTGGTATCAGTAGAAGAGACAAACAGTAGCTACAATTAATTGAAATTAAGAACAGAATATCCTGCTTCAGAAAGCTCAAGATAAGAAACTGGAGGCAGGTGGTGGGTGAAACGAAAATCAAATACACACATTATATGAAGAAGAGACAAATTTACGGTGTCTGAATCACGTGACTAGCCAAGTGAGAAGAAGCACGACTTTCACAGGGAAAATGGCGTTAATCGATGGTTGTGATGATGAAGGCCACCAATGGTGCACAGTAATCGCCATTGAAGAAGGATACAGATTGACTGACATCACTGATGACAATCTGTTTGATGAGCAAACAGATGAGGGAGAAACAGCAGTTGAGGTGAACCTCACCTTTTGGGTGAAAATGATCAAAAGAGAAGTGCCTCAGAGAATGATGTTGGCACAGAACCGTCCTGAGTATTTCGAGGACGACATGGCCCAGGTGCCTGTCTCAGTGTGGACCACAGGCCCCTATGACGTAGGATTATTGAAAGGAGTCGGAGAGGTGTAAATCAAAATGAAGCCAGGAGCAATTCTACCAAAAGCATGGCAATACCCCATGTCCAGGGAGGCAGATGAAGGGATTCTTAAGACAATTTGGACTATGATGGAGCAGGGCATGTTAGTGACGTCAGAGTCGTCATGCAATACTGCAGTTTACCCTATCAAAAAATCAAAGGGAGGGTCTTGGCGGCTAATTCAAGATCTAAGGCTGATAAATGATATTGTTGAGGCAGAGTTTGCGTTAGTCCCGAACAAGGTGAGAATTTTATGTAATATACCTATTGAGGCAAAATATTTTGCAGTGATTGACTTGAAAAATGCATTTTTCTCAATCCCATTGCACAAAGACTCACAGGATTTGACGTCATTTTCATTCAGACAAATGCACCTGAAAAGCACAAGGCTACCCCACGGATACTTTGAGTCTCCTTCTATTTTCAACAGAGTCCTGCATATGGACCTAATCAATATTGCATTAGAAAGTGTTGTCTTACAATATGTGGATGACATCTTAATTTTCAGCACAACAGAGGAAAGATGCAGACACGATCCTGTTCAGCTATTAACTATACTAGCTGAAAAAGGATATAGGGTTGACAAAGAGAAGTTACAATATTGTTAAAAAGAAGTGCTATACATAGGTCAGTTGATCTCGCATGAAGGGAAAAGAGTCTCCCCAGAAAGGGCTGAAGCCATATTGAACACGGCTAAGCCACACACAATAAAACAGATGAAGAGTTTTTTAGGCCTTCGCAACTATGTCAGGGCATGGGTCTTTGACTACAGCTCATAAACCAAGCCCTTGCTACATGCCCTAAAGAAGGCACAGGTGACAAAAGAAAAGTTTGAATGGTCTGAGACCATGAAGGAAGGATTTGGTGAAATCAAGAGAGCCATTTGCATGGCACCAGTTTCAGGGATTCTCAATTATGCAGAGGAATTGTACCTGTTTTCACACATGAATGGCAGTGTTATGACAGCAGTGCTTACACGGAGAACCACTTTGGGGTACAAGCCCTGGCATACTATAATGGAAATTTGGACCCAGTAATGAGAGGCCATTTCCCTTGTGAACAAAGTTTAGCTGCCGCAGCATTCGCCATTGAGAGGGCTACAACATTGTAACGGGATGCTCAGTGGCATTGTATGTCGAGCACTCACTATTTGCTATCCTAGAGAAACCAAATGGCACATTGACATCTCAGAGAGCATCTGCTTATGAAGTGATCATATCGAATCCATCAATTAAAATAGTCTGATGCAAGATAGTGAACACAGCTATGTTTATAGCAGAACCAATCACTGAAGGAGAGCCAATACATGACTGTGCAAATTATGAAGCATTTTATGAGGAGATTCCCAGAGTGAAAGAAAATGCTATGGCAGAAGGAGAAATTGTCTTCATTGATGGTTCCTCAAGAATTGATCAAAAAGATGGACAAAGGTATACAGGTGCTGCTGTGATGAAGCACACAACAAATGGAGAGTTTCAAGTGCTTCTTAGTGCATGATTACCATCTCATTATTCAGCACAGGCTGCAGAATTATTAGCGTTGATACTTGCGATTACGAATCACACAGACCAGGAAGTAATGGTGTATAGTGACTCCGCCTATGTGACGTCGACAGTGCACGCAAGCTTAGCGCGCTGGAAAAGGAGGGGCTCCCTCAGAGCGGATGTCACACCAGTACATCATGCAGCCTTATTGGACAGGCTATTTAAGGCACTACAGCTCCCAGTGGGCATAGCGGTCGTGAAATCTGCTGCCCACACAGAGGGGACAGATTTTATCTCACGAGGAATTTAAGCAGCAGACACATAGGCCAAGCATATGGCATCCAAGAGCGAGATGATCATGGATGTGGAAATCACAAATGTACATGAAAAAATGATTGTCGCATGGAGTGAGCCTGAGAGTTACAATAATGTGGGACAAACATAGTTAATGGAACTCCAAGGGGAGGCACCACAGGAGGAGAAAAACCTCTTGAAGGTTACAAGGGTGTTCTTTAAACCTCTTTGAAAGCTTGTGACAACAAGACAGCCATGGTAAACCAGTAATGCCAGTAGCCCTGTTAAAAATAGCGCTGGAGCAGTTACACTATCCGGAACACATAATAAAAGAGAATCTAGCGGCAATGCTAGCTGAAGACAGGTTCATACCGAACTTAGCGGAGCATGTTGCATTTTTTATGGTGAACTGTAAAATTTTCCAAAAGTTCATGGCTGGGTGTACACTAATAGTAATTAGAGGAGTCATCCCAGGGCCCAATGGACCTTTTCAGCACTTGCATGTCGATAGCATCGATGTGATTCAAGTATGTAATGGGTACAGGTATCTAATTGTTGTGGTGTGTCCATTCTCTAGATGGATAGATGCAGGTACATGTACACACCCAGACTCTACCTGTGTGCCAAATTTCTAGTGAGAGAGGTATTTCCCAGGTGGGGAGTATGCAAAGTCATGAGATCAGATAACGGGACTCACTTTGTAAATGAAGTTTTCAAACAGATTAGCTTGTTGCTTTGTATAAAGCACAGGTTTTATTCGGTGTATCACCCGCAAGGTAACGGGATATGCGAGAAGCTCAACGTCTTATTAAAGGAAAGGATAGCCAAGTTGAAGCTTACTCTAAGAAAGCGATGATTACACTGCCTTCCTTTGGTGCTGTATGCACTCAGGAACCAATCCGGTTCGACCATCATTTTACGCCACACAAAATAGCCACAGGAAGAAGAATGCACACTCCCCTGACACCTCGAGACAGAGCTAGATGTGATGCCCAGTCAACAGGAGAAATCTTAGGGTCTAAAATGCAAAATTACTTAAATTGCAGGACATCTTGCCTTACTGTAATTTTAGACCAGCTGCAGTGATGACGAAAAGGGTGCAGGGCAGCACGGAACACAGAAGGAGACACTACTGCAGACACAGCCCAAGGACTACGTCTTCCACCAATCTTCCCTGGAGACACCGTTCTGTTGAAGAACTACATGAGAAAGAAGTGGGACGAGCCAAGGTTTAACGGTCCCTTTACAGTGGAATACTGCACTCCCTATGCAGAGAAGCTGCAAGGAAGAAGAGCTTGGATCTTTTTGGGTGACATCAAGCCATACATCGGAGAAGGCCCCCTGCCTGCACCCCACCACGAAGAGACTACGGACGATGGGTGAGAACCACAGCACATGCAGACGAGATCCATGACAAGGAAGAAGGATGTACGACCAGCAGCAAAGAAAAGACAAAGAACTTTTGTGCAAAAAGTTGTGGCTTTATTTTGGACATTCCTCTGAAAACAAAATGAGGATAAGGACATACAAACTGACACTCTAGTTGCAGGGTGAAGAAGGAAACGTGCACGTGGAAGCCACAACATAGTCTGTTGACTTTGATCTTTGGACTGAGGCACACTGAAACCTTGACTAAGAAAAGGAAAATGCCCAATTTTGATTGAGGACACAAACATTGGAAGAAAATACAGTATCCAGATTCTTTCCACACAGAGACCTCATTCAGAATCACTTATGGTATCCCACAGTGATGACATCACCAAAGATGTACTAATCTACTTCGACCTAGTGCTTAGATCGTACCCATCACTAGTAGTGAAGCTCACTGGTGTCACTGACTTTCTTCAAGATCCTGAAAATGAAAACAATTATAAGGAGGTTGCTTACTATAATTGCCAAGCAGTTCCTCCTACTTCCGGAATACAGTGAGGAAAAAACAAATGTCCCAAGCACAGGAGGAAGCGAATAGGCTTATCAGTGTACTGTTATTTCGCCTGATTGAAGACTGTCCAGATCTTGTTGGAAGAACTACAGATGTATTGACATTTCTATGGGATCCAGCAAGCACAGAGCGTTTAAGTATAATCCTAAATGCTATCATTCTCCAAGTTGCTCTTCACGCACACTGAAATTGCAGAAACTATTCACAGTGAGTGAGGGTCAAGCAGTCCCAAACTTCAGCAAGACAGGGCAAATGTCCCTGTCGCCAGAAGACAGCAGGTTGGCAAGTAATGTTTTCTTTTGCCAAATCACGGATTTCCCAGAACTTGTGGGGAGACCTGTCGATGTTGACATCCTCAGATTCATCAGAGACCGAGCTAATTCTACACAGATGAGCATGTCTTGCATGGTATCGTGATGCAAGTCGAACTTTCTAATCATCAGCAGAACTATTTGAGAAGATTTTAAACTTTCCGACGAGGGACAGATCGAGAGAGTTGTACAAGAGATTTCACTTTTGTTACACTGACAGGGACACAGCACGTCTTTGGGAATGAAGCTTATCAGAGGGACAGACTGGGAGATAGTATATTTTGAACATACAATGTAAACAAACCTGCTGGATTATTGCCTAATTTTGACACTTCCCATAGTCTAGCAAGAGGACTGTATCCAGAGATAATAGACAATTAATTGTTCAGACAAACAGGGACAATTGTTTAGTACCTGCAACTCACAAACAGAATCCAGAGATAATATTGGCTAGAAGTTGTATTAAAAGTTAGCATCTTTCAACGGATGATTGAGATGGGAATCCAGAGCAGCAATCTTGTCCTCCCTTGAGAGGAGATACGTCCACACTTTTCTGGAAGTAAATGCTGTAGACTGACCTATAGAAGCATTATGTATTTATGCATTATATTCATCATGGTTTTACTGTCACTGACAATTAGAACTGCATTTTGTATTTGTGCACAAAAAGGTCCAATTCCAGTGCACCCAACTAATGATGCACACATGAAGCCCATGAAAGCACCCAGACCATACATAGTCATTCCAGTCCCTAGAAAATCTGATGGTGGAATGAATGAACTCGAGATGGATGTGATTAGCAATGACACACACACACTTGTGGTAACAAGCAAATTGAAAAGCCGGAGACAGGGTCGGCAGAGTATGAATGTGAAATGATTACTGACAACCACACGCATGCAAACATTGAATGCACATACACCAGGCCTAGTGTCAATGACTGCAGAACCCCAATCCGAAGCGTGGGAGAAAAAGAGACTGCCTACTATGAGAAATCCCACTATAAGTAAAGTAAAGAGCCAAATGAAGGAAGCAAATGTCATGGAGAGACAAGAAGAGTTGGAAAGGAAGCCAACAGAAACCCAGTATTAGAAACTCTTGATCAAACACCAAGAAAGGCAAGAGCAAACCCGGAGAAGAACTCTGCATGAGCACAACTGATAGCCGATTCATTATGGTCGTTCATAGCCAGAGCAAGAAAGAGGCAAGAGGAACTAGACAGAATTGTCAGACTGTCCTCTTCTCAAATGGTAGAGATGAGGGGACCTGCACCGTGGACCAGGATACCTGAGAATCCTCCAGCAGGAAGAAGCCATACAGATGCCTTCAGAGATGCAGTTGCAGCAAATTACATGAAAACATTAAGAATTAAGAGGAGCATACACAGAGGTGACAGTGAACTAAACGATTACTTGGACAGCACAGCACATTTGGGAAACAACATTTGCTACCCGCATATGAAAGAAGTTGGAAGACAAAGTTCAGAAGGGGAATGTTTTCTTTGTGCACTCCTGCCATGCAGCATGAGCAAGTCCAAGATCTTTGTAGCTGTAGAAATTGATGTCCAGACAGCGCACTGCCTTTCACATGTAGCAATGTGTAAGACCAGAGGCCAGTTCATGGGTACTGACGTCTCATTGAAATGGGCAACTGAAACAACCTATCCAAATGAAGACGATTATGTCCAGGACATAAAGATAAGAAACAGTGGAAAGACAAAACACATTGTGATCGGATATGAGAAGCCTGGAGTTAAAGGAGCAGAAATCAGAAGAGAAGCAAACCAGAAGCTAAACGTCCAAGGGAAAACTCCAGAAGAGGCTCAAAACTGGAAAAACAGAGGCCAAATGCATATTTGGGGAACAGTGCTTTCACCAGACGAGTGGGAGAAAGGAGTCGTGATTTGCAGGGCATGGATGGTCCTAGGAGCCCGCAAAGAAGCAATTTAAAATGCACAAAGGATATGCAAACCATTATGGAAAAAGCTTGCAAAGCTGCTGACATGGGTCGAAGACAGTGGAAGACCCTTGCAGATAGTACCACTGCAGAGCTCAAAATTGTGCTTCAGGAATAATGGCACAGGGAAGACGGGAGAGTATCAGAACTGTGGATGAACCTTTGATGCTCCAGGAATGGTGCATGGAAATGCAGTAATTATGGATCATTATTGGGCATGTGGATCCAAAGCATACATCAGACTGCCAAGAAACTGGGGAGGTATATGCACGCAAGTGAATGTCTACGTTCCAGCGTTGGTGATCCCAAACAGTGACTTGAACATTGATAGTTTCCCGTTAGCAGATGCTCACCTAAGGAACAAGAGATCTGTGGAACTGCTGAATTGAATAAGGGGAGATAATTACCTTTTCTTCTAAATCAGAAGCAGCTTTTCATGCAGCCGTTCAGCCTCACCTCATCAGTGCTCACGACAATCTTCATGCCAAGATTTCAAGTTGGAGCAAATACTAAATGGTTGCAGATAACCAGATGGGAATTGCTGCAGACCATCAACAGAACCATAAAGGGATTCAACGCAATCAAAGAAGAGTTAAGGGCAATCCGACTGATGACTCTCCAGAACAGATATGTACTTGGCATGATCACAGCTATTGATGGAGGTGTTTGGGCAAAAATTGGAGAATCATGTTGCACATTTACACCATCTCACGATGAAGAAAATGGAACTCTAGCGGAGGCCATAGGTATGCTGATGAAATTACAGAATCAGATGATTGATGAAACTTACAAAGTTGACGATGACAGCTGGTTTGGATCACTATTCTCATGGGTTCTACAATGGATGGCAGATGCATTCAAGTTTCTATGATTCTGTGTTATCAAGATAATAATCTCCCAATGCCAGAAAACTGCGAAAAAAAGCCATAGGGATGAAGATCATGATTGATGTCAAGCCAGGATGGAAGTCCAAAGACCTAACTGATGAAGAAATAAGAGACTGTGAAACCGAGCATTCATGCACCAGAGGGAACAAAGTTTCTATACCCAAAGAAGCATCGAAATTATGTGAGAAGATGGGTTTACTGCAGCCCAAATGGACATTGTCAACTGATGAGAATCAAGAATTCGGGCTCCTGGTATGGAACCTATTCTACCCAGGAGGGTTAACTAGAGAACAAAGCACACAAATGAATAGGTTCAAGAAACACTGTGCTCATACAAAAGAACTCCCGCAGTTTTTTTTATAAATTCTGCAATTGTTTTGAGAAGAAATTACTCTTACAAGTTAAATCATAGAGAAAAAATCTCTCAACATTTTTTTTATGTTAGAATTGTATGAGTCAAGAACATAAAAGCACAATTCAAGTATAAATCAGACATCAAAATGGTTTGTTGGACCACAACAGAAACAAACAAAGATATGTTTTTAACACACTGTACCGAAACATTTTTGGGACAATATCACAATAGTGTGCATGTAACAAACCCAACCTCTATGAGGGTTTGTCAAAGTTGTACCAATCAATAGTGTAAAGATTCAGAACAGGATTCTTAAGACAACATAGAACAACTATAAGGACACAAAGAGAATTTTGCATGTGTGGACAGCAATGGATGTGCTATAGTTTCATGGAAGTAGTGCGTCTACATCAGGTGTTTCGGACGTTTGGAGTTGGGCTAGATGAGCCTCATCTTTAACACGGCCATCATCAGGACGGGGTTCTGTGTGAAATGACGTCTGTGCTATGGGATAATTTCACAGGCACTGTATTAGAGATCTGCTAGCCCCATTGGCTGGTCTCTAGGTGATCCTCTCACCGGAGGTATCTAGGTGAAGAGGTCCAACGTGGTGTCAAAAAACGATCAACCATGAGATGCACGGCTTAGATGGTGCACCAGAATGAGGCAGTCTGCCTGCAGCGAGCAGCGTGCAGCATCTCCTCAAGGTGCTGAGTCACTGAAGAGAGCTCTCAACTATTGATTGGTACAACTTTGACAAACCCTCAGAGGTTGGGTTTGTTACATGCACACTATTGTGATATTGTCCCAAAAATGTTTTGGTACAGTGTGTTAAAAACATATCTTTGTTTGTTTCTGTTGTGGTCCAACAAACCATTGTGATGTCTGATGTCTCCTTGAATTGTGCTTTTATGTTCTTGACTCATACAATTCTAACATTAAAAAAAACATTTTTTCTCTATGATTTAACTTGTAAGAGTAATTTCTTCTCTAAACAATTGCAGAGTTTATAAAAAACTGCGGGAGTTCTTTTGTATGAGCACAGTGTTTCTTGAACCTATTCATTTGTGTGCTTTGTTCTCCAGTGTCAACTGATGACATGGAACCAGGACGAACATGTGAGAAAAGCAGGAGTTTTTAAAAGGAGTCATAAAAATATGGACCCCAAAGAGACATTTCTTTGGACCATTATGTATAGACCTAGAGGATGAAGAGAGAATGGACCCAGGCGGCTACTAAAGTGATGATTGATAGTAACAATAATTGTTGGGAGGCCGGGTAACTAGGGGGCACCCTGCACCTGGCCGACCATTCTGCGTGCTGCAAGGTAATGTGGAAAAGTATGAGTGGGGTTGGTGCCAACCCAATCACAGTGGACCAAGTAATCTAGGGTCCTATAGTTAGTAGAACCAATGGGACATCATACTTTTAGTGATGTCTACAGTAGCCATTTTGAAGGTGGGGCTTAGATGTCCCACCTGACAGTGTTTATCCAATCCCTTTACACCGTTACCATAAACAGATATAGGGCCTCATTACAACCCTGGCGTCAAGGGGTTAACGGCGCCGTAAAAGGCTGAGGCGCCATTAAACCCTTAACGCCCGATTCACACTTTAACGCCTGCTTTTTGCAGGTGTTAAAGTCCAACCCGCTAAGGGACCTGGGAATGGGGAAGGGGCCATGGTGAATGGGGATTTACTGCCCCGCCAACCTTGGAATGGGGCGGTAAATCCGCCATCCACCATGACGGAATCCGGCATGGACCATGGTGCTAATAGCACCATGGTCCAACGCCAGGGTTGTAATGAGGCCCATAGTACCTATAAATTACCTTTCCTAAACCAATAGAATTGCATGAAAACTTTTAAGCGTTGAACGTCAGTGATGACGAGATTTTAGTATAAATGATGTTGTTACAATGAAGTTCGTGTGAGTTGTGAAGCGAGAAGGAAGATCACACACCTGCTGATATTCATGAGACTCCCCGTTTTTTTGTACTTGCCATTAAACGGACTCTCTTTGCCAAACCGTCGAGTTTGATTTGGTGATGGAGTAATAACTCTGCACTCCCATCCATCTACGGGGTGCTGCTATCTTGTCTTAAAGTGTTTCTGGGCAAACCCCGACTCTATGGGCCAGTTCGGGGCCCCAGAGCACATCTCCAAAGGGGCTCCTGTCGACCGCTCTCTGGTCACACGTGACATCGCTCTCCACAGTTCACTTCATAGTCCTCAGGCTATGGCAGGGAGTCTTTGACACCCCAAATACCCTGGCCAACCATTGTCTGATACCATCTGACAAGACGGCTTAATGGAGAACCACAATAATTATGTAGAGGAGGAGCCAGAAACCTTTAGACTAAATAACAGAAATATTCAAAGTGAAAGACAAAAGCCATCTTTATTGACACACAAAATAACATGGGGACAGCATACAAGTAACAGAGTTGCAGCTTTCAGAGCTCTCCTACGGAACAATACTTTTTATACCAAAAACACATCATAATACACAACCTACGGGATGAGGAGATTGGTACGCGCAGTTGTCTATATTAATTTTCTATATGGGTTAAACTTTGAATTGCATAATGTTTAACTGATGGCTCCTACTTAGACCACCTCTAAATTGATAACAAGAATACATCATTATTAGAATATTTTATTGGTTGGTGCAATACGTAATGGGCTGAAGGGTTTTGATTATTTGGCTTTATCCTAACCTACCTTGGATAACTGACAGGTCATCATAACATGAGCCAAATGGGAGTGAGGGTGAGAGAGGTCCACGGGATGTATGTATTCAATTCAAGAAAACACCATCCCTCATCTCCAGGCCAGGAGCCACGGTGATCACCTTTGTAGTTAACCTTGTGCAAAGCCTCATGTCTGGGAATATGCATAAGGAGTGAGGCATGCGTCTATCTGTGTTTCTTACTAATGACTGGTCAGTGTTCTTCAAATATGGGTCACGCGCGAGAGGACTGTATTGTGAATTTATTCACCCAACATTCATGAGTTTTTGACCTAATATTGGTACGAGTGTTATGGTCTTGTCTACCTCTGGGCACTCTCTTGACCTTATTTTTCATAGGGTCTTCTGACTTATAATAATTACCCTGCACCTGACTCACAATGGTTGGTTTTACTTTTCCAGACTTTAATTAATTTGGGTGTATTCCATTTGCGTAGTGGAAATAATTATCTTGTGCCTTCTCTGTGGTGCTCGGGCCCTCCCTAATTTCTTAGTAACCTTGGCTCAGGCTATGAGCTACTGTCTGCTCTCAGCAAGGATATTTATTTTGTTATTTTAGTGCTTTGAATTCTCATGAAGCCTTTCATTACTTTCTTGATTCTATGATCAGTTTTTAGTTATTCTCGCCATCTCCAGCTTACATCGTGTTCACCCCTTACTGTAACTGCCTGGGATAAGGGCAATATGGTTGCTGGAAAGAATAACGTTTCTCAACTTTACGATATTGGGCTGGTACTGGGGTAGAGCATATGCATTAGGTCTAACAACTACAGGGTGTATAGTAGGTACAGGGGGATAGCGGGTACATGGGGATAGCAGGTACATTAGGTAATGAAGGTACAGGGGGTGTAGTAGGTATAAGAGGTATAGCAGGTACAGGGGATATAACAGGTACATGGGCTATAGTATATATATCAGGAATGGAAGGTACAGGAGGGATAGCAGGTACAGGAGGTATAGCAGGTACAAGAGGAATAGCAGGTACAGGGTGTATAGCAGGTATAGGGTGTATAGCAGGCAAAGGGGGGATAACAGGTACAGGAGGCACAGCAGGTACTGGGTGTATAGCAGGCATAGGAGGTATCCTAGGTACAGGAGCTATAGCAGGTACGGGGGTATAGCAGTTACAAAGGGTATAGCAGGTACAGGAGTTATAGCAGGTACAGGGCATATAGCAGGCACATTACATATAGCAGTTACAGGGGGGTATAGCAGGTACAGGAATTATAGAAGGCGCCGTGGGGGTGTTGTGGGTACATGAGTTGTAGCAGGTATATTAGTCATAGCAGGTACAGGGTGTATAGCAGGTATAAGATGTATTGCAGGTACAGGGGATATAGCTGGCAAATTAGGTATAGCAGGTACATGGTGTGACATAGGGACATGAGGTATAGCAGATATATGCGATATAGCAGGTACAGGGTGTATAGCTGGTATAGGATGTGTAGCAGGTGCCTGGGGTGTAGTGGTTACATGAGATGTAACAGGTACTTTAGATATAGCAGGTACAGGGTGTAAAGCAGCTACGGGGAGTATAACTGGTACACTAGGTATAGCAGGTACAGGGGGTATAACTGGTACACTAGGTATAGCAGGTACAGGGGGTATAACTGGCACACTAGGTATAGCAGGTACAGGGTGTGTATTAGGTACAGGAGTAATAGCAGGTACGGGGGTATAGAAGGTACATTAGGTATTTCAGGCACAGTGTGTGTAATAATATAATTATCATATTGTTTTCTTTATGTAGCACGAAATACCCATGGGTCTTAGAGTGCTGAAATAACAGATAACATTATTACAGGAGGTATAGTAGGTAGAGGGGGTATAGCAGGTATATTAGGTAAAGCAGATATAAGGTGTATAGCAGGTATAGTAGGTATTGCAGGTACAGGGTGTATAGCAGGTACAGGGGAATAGCAGGTACATTAGGTAAAGAAGGTACAGGAGGTATAATGGGTAAAGGAAATAGAGCAGGCACAGGGTATAGCAAGTACAGGAGGTATAGCAGGTTTAGGAGGTATTGCAGGTACAGGCTGTACAGCAGGTACAGCAGGCATATTATGTATAGCCGGAACAGGAGGTATAATAGGTAGAGGAAGTAGAGCAGGCACAAAAGGCAGGCACAGGGGGTATGGCAGGTACAGGAGGTATAGCAAGTACAGGAGGTATATATAGGTAGATGAAGTAGATCAGGCACAGAAGGTACAGCAAGAACAGGATGTATGGCAGGCAAAGGGGGGATAACAGGTACAGGAGGCACAGCAGGTACAGGGTGTATAGCAGGTATAGGAGGTATCCTAGGTACAGGATTTATAGCAGGTACGGGGGTATAGCAGTTACAAGGGGTATAGCAGGTACAGGAGTTATAGCAGATACAGGGCATATAGCAGGCACATTACATATAGCAGTTACAGGGGGGTATAGCAGGTACAGGAATTATAGAAGGCGCCGTGGGGGTGTTGTGGGTACATGAGTTGTAGCAGGTATATTAGTCATAGCAGGTACAGGGTGTATAGCAGGTATAAGATGTATTGCAGGTACAGGGGATATAGCTGGCAAATTAGGTATAGCAGGTACAGGGTGTGACATAGGGACATGAGGTATAGCAGATATATGGGATATAGCAGGTACAGGGTGTATAGCTGGTATAGGATGTGTAGCAGGTGCCTGGGGTGTAGTGGTTACATGAGATGTAACTGGTACACTAGGTATAGCAGGTACAGGGGGTATAACTGGTACACTAGGTATAGCAGGTACAGGGGGTATAACTGGTACACTAGGTATAGCAGGTACAGGGGGTATAACTGGCACACTAGGTATAGCAGGTACAGGGTGTGTATTAGGTACAGGAGTAATAGCAGGTACGGGGGTATAGAAGGTACATTAGGTATTTCAGGCACAGTGTGTGTAATAATATAATTATCATATTGTTTTCTTTATGTAGCACGAAATACCCATGGGTCTTAGAGTGCTGAAATAACAGATTACATTATTACAGGAGGTATAGTAGGTAGAGGGGGTATAGCAGGTATATTAGGTAAAGCAGATATAAGGTGTATAGCAGGTATAGTAGGTATTGCAGGTACAGGGTGTATAGCAGGTACAGGGGTATAGCAGGTACATTAGGTAAAGAAGGTACAGGAGGTATAATGGGTAAAGGAAGTAGAGCAGGCATGGGGTATAGCAAGTACAGGCGGTATAACAGGTTTAGGAGGTATTGCAGGTACAGGGTGTACAGCAGGTACAGTAGGCATATAATGTATAGCCGGAACAGGAGGTATAATAGGTAGAGGAAGTAGAGCAGGCACAAAAGGCAGGCACAGGGGGTATACCAGGTACAGGGGGTATAGGAGGTACAGGAGGTATACATAGGTAGAGGAAGTAGATCAGGCACAGAAGGTACAGCAAGAACAGGGGGTATGGCAGGTACAGGAGGTATAGCAGGTACATGAGGTATAATAGGTAGAGGAAGTAGATCAGGCACAGGAGGTACAGCAGGCACAGGGGGTATGGCAAGTACAGGAGGTATAGCAGGTACAGGAGGTATAATAGGTAGAGGAAGTAGAGCAGGCACAGAAGGTACAGCAGGATCAGGGGGTATAGCCGGCACAGGAGGTATAATAGGTAGAGGATGTAGAGCAGGCACAGAAGGTACAGCAGGATCAGGGGGTATAGCCGGCACAGGAGGTATAATAGGTAGAGGAAGTAGAGAAGGCACAGAAGGTACAGCAGGCACAGGGGTATGGCAGGTACAGGAGGTATAGCAGGTACAGGAGGTATAATAGGTAGCAGAAGAAGAGAAGGCACAGAAGGTACAACAGGATTAGGGGGTATAGCAGGTACAGGGGGTATAATAGGTAGAGGATGTAGAGCAGGCACAGAAGGTACAGCAGGATCAGGTGGTATAGCCGACACAGGAGGTATAATAGGTAGAGGAAGTAGAGAAGGCACAGAAGGTACAGCAGGCACAGGGGTATGGCAGGTACAGGAGGTATAGCAGGTACAGGAGGTATAATAGGTAGCAGAAGTAGAGCAGGCACAGAAGGTACAGCGGGATTAGGGGGTATAGCAGATACATGGGGTATAATAGGTAGAGGATGTAGAGCAGGCACAGAATGAACAGTGGGCTCAGGCGGTATGGCAGGTACAGGAGGTATAGAATCTGCAGTTTTTTCACCATGCACACCTACGGTTAGTAGTTCTTACTATTTAGATAGATTATTCTGGGAAACAGACTTTGCTTTTAGATATGTTTAAGGTGCAGGGGAGATAACAGCCAACTCTGGCATATGGGTTGTGAATTACATACACACAGAATAAGCTCCTGTATGAAGGAACCCCTGTCCCCTGCACACTATCACTAGCCCCTCTAAAAGAGCCAAACAGTTAAGGTATAACTTATGTTCACCCAATGGGTGAGGTGTGTTCATTCAATAATGTGTAGTTTCAACATTTAGGTAGACAGTACATTTAGGATTTCTTAATGACAAACATCAAGACAACGTTCTTTGACTTCTTCATATGTTGTTTTATTTTTCAAAAATAGCCCAACGCGTTTCGAGAAAAACATCTCTTCTTCAGGGGTATATATATTCAAAATATCAATCCAATCTAAGAAAAACATTTCAGAAAACAGAGTTACTATTGCTGTATGACATTTTGCTAATACAGTGAAGATTCTCAAAAACGACTATTTTATGTGTAGGTATGGACACCATCATAAGTATTCTTAAACATACCCTGTGTACAATTATATATTGCATGCTCACATTAGTGTCACTTTTTCAAATTTATACAATCGTTAACAAATAGTTCACCAAGAAGAAGTATAGAAGTATACATTGTGACTTGTCTATATAATAAAAACAGGTACTCAAATGAGGACATTTAGAAGAACAAGAAGTTACCCCTATTCAGGTACGGATATTCAACAGTGCAAGTTATTGCCTCTAATATCTCAATTGTCTCTCTGGTTAATGGATGTCCAGGTATGACATGTGGGACTCTAAAGAAGGGTGAATAATACTGCGTAAGGTAGGAGTGGGATCATACAACGTGTTATGGAGGTAATGCATCTGGATTGAGTCAGGTTGGTGTTAAGGATTGTAGGGGCAAAGCCACTATCAAATTTATTTAAAAGGGTAAGAATTTTACCAAGTAGAGTAATTAAGGTACAGGAGGTATAGCAGATACAGGAGGTATTATAGGTAGAGGAAGTAGAGCAGGCACAGAAAGTACAGCAGGATTAGGGGGTATAGCAGGTACAGGGGGTATAATAGGTAGAGTGAGTAGAGCAGGCACATAATGTACAGCAGGCACAGGGGGTATGGCAAGTACAGGAGGTATAGCAGGTAAAGTACAGGTGGTATAATAGTAGAGTGAGTAGAGCAGGCACAGAAGGTACAGCAGGCACAGGGGGTATGGCAAGTACAGGAGGTGTAGCAGGTAAAGGAGATATAATAGGTACAGGTGGTATAATAGTAGAGTGAGTAGAGCAGGCACAGAAGGTACAGCAGGCACAGGGGGTATGGCAAGTACAGGAGGTGTAGCAGGTAAAGGAGATATTATAGGTACAGGTGGTATAATAGTAGAGTGAGTAGAGCAGGCACAGAAGGTACAGCAGGCACAGGGGGTATGGCAAGTACGGGAGGTATAGCAGGTAAAGGAGATATAATAGGTACAGGTGGTATAATAGTAGAGTGAGTAGAGCAGGCACAGAAGGTACAGCAGGCACAGGGGGTATGGCAAGTACAGGAGGTGTAGCAGGTAAAGGAGATATAATAGGTACAGGTGGTATAATAGGTAGAGGATGTAGAGCAGGCACAGAAGGTACAGCAGGCACCGGGGGTATGGCAAGTACAGGAGGTGTAGCAGGTAAAGGAGATATAATAGGTACAGGTGGTATAATAGTAGAGTGAGTAGAGCAGGCACGGAATGTACAGCAGGACCAGGGGGTATAGCAGGTACCGGAGGTATAATAGGTAGAGGAAGTCGAGCAGGCACAGAAGGTATAGCAGGATCTGGGGGTATAGCAGGCACAGGAGGTATGTTATGTTATTATATTTATACCACACCAAAGCCCGTGGGCATCCAGGCGCCGAGAGGCAGGTAGGTAGAAGGTTAGGGCTGCAAGGGAATCAGGTAAAGTCAGGGCATGGGGCTACAGCAGGTACAGGAGATGGGGTAGGCAAGAGATGCAATGCACATGAATACCTGCACAATTGTATTCAAAACGGAGTCATTTGAATGGTTTCATCGGGTACTATGTTAAGGACAGCCATGAACGCCGAGCCCCTTTTACTGGGGCCTAAGAATCCATAAACAGCAGTAGTCATCATTAAACCGTACACACATTAATTCATACTTCATAAAATAGGCGGCATGTTTCCATAGGAAAGAATTAAGAAAATATATATATATTTAATGATAAAACGTCAGAATATAGACACATTAATTCCACTGGCATTCTACGCCCTCTAGAAGAGAATGGCACGGAGTACCCTGTTCATTATAGGTTTCTATAGCACATGTGCTCCTGTCGCCTCTCTGCTAGTCACCATTTCACATCCTGGAAGGCCACGCCTTTCTTATATTTTAGCCACTGCATGATTGATCTCATTACGATAAGCCTATAAATGCTAGCTTCACTTCTCAGATCTGGTAATATGCAGCATTTAAGAAGGCGCGGCTTAATTTATTCTTTTCTTAAGTCAGAGTTAGAGGAAATGGGCCACGTCTCCAGGTCCTCCCACACCTGCAATCCCAATAATTGACCTACTTAAATCCTAGATTTAATATCCGGGGAATACGCCTGGGTCACGAGCGGACCATTTACATGAACCCACAAGCAACAGCGAACTTCCCTTATTTGCCGCCAGCCACTTACTTATGCTCCATTAGGCTTCCGTTGACGCCCTCATTTTACACTTGGCATTGTCTGATTCAGAAACTCCTGCAGTTGCCGGGAGGGGAGGTAGCTCCCATTGTTTGTGCAGTGCTTGACAGTGCTAAAACTAACTTCTCCCTCTCCTGTCTCAACGTCTGCCAGGCCATTGCAAACTGTAGCGCGCATCTCTGCACCCAAAGATCTTCATAGAAACAGTTTTAAAGTTCCCCTCTCGCTGCCCTGTACACCCACTGGGTACCCACATTCTGGCTCACTGCTCATGTCAGAGAGCACCTCAGGACTCCCAGTGCAGCCCTTAAAATCATATTCAGTGAAACCTTTAAGCTGTCTGCCCCAAAGCTTTTTCCCTTGACAGTTATCTCACACAAATATGGCAGACTCTTAGTCCTGGAATTGTTTGAGTTTGTGGTCTGGTCTCATGAGATTCTTGGTGATACACAAACAGGTGGATTTAATACAGCTTCCATGTGTGTGTGGTTCGTCATCCCCCGTAAAAGAAGCTAACTGTTGTCTTAGTAGCAAGTTGCCAAAATATCTAAAAATAATGACCAGGTTTCATTAGGCTTTGAAATAATATATACTATTAGAGGCAAACTGTGCACACATCCTCATTTTTAGGTTTGGTCGATCATTGTAAACTTCTTCGCATGAGGTCATTCTGGCCTCAGATCACCGCAAACTTCTTTGCATGATCCGGGAGTGCTCCACAGTGAGGTCATTCTGGCCTCAGATCATCGCAAACTTCTTTGCATGATCCGGGAGTGCTCCACAGTGAGGTCATTCTGGCTTCAGATCATCGCAAACATCTTCGCATGATCTGGGAGTGCTCCACAGCGAGGTCATTCTGGCTTCAGATCATCGCAAATTTCTTCGCATGATCCGGGAGTGCTCCACAGCGAGGTCATTCTGGCCTCAGATCATCGCAAACTTCTTCGCATGATCCGGGAGTGCACTACAGTGAGGTCATTCTGGCCTCAGATCATCGCAAACTTCTTTGCATGATCCAAACTTCTTTGCATGATCCGGGAGTGCTCCACAGCGAGGTAATTCTGGCCTCAGATCATCGCAAACTTCTTTGCATGATCCGGGAGTGCTCCACAGTGAGGTCATTCTGGCCTCAGATCATCGCAAACTTCTTCGCATGATCCGGGAGTGCTCCACAGTGAGGTCATTCTGGCCTCAGATCATCGCAAACTTCTTCAAATGATCCGGGAGTGCTCCACAGTGAGGTCATTCTGGCCTCAGATCATCGCAAACTTCTTCGCATGATCCGGGAGTGCTCCACAGTGAGGTCATTCGGGCCTCAGATCATCGCAAACTTCTTCGCATGATCCGGGAGTGCTCCACAGTGAGGTCATTCTGGCAGGAGGTCACTGTGACTATGAACCCCGTGTTAATGACAGACCTTGATTTTGACTTTCAAAGTGTGATTTTGGAGGAGAATGTTATTTTCGGAAGATTTGAGTTATCCACAAACGTGTGGGTTTTTTAGAGCTGGCCTTTTTGCTAAGAAAAGTATACTGAGAGATTGGAAAAGGGTTGTATTTCCCTCTAAGTCAGCCTGGATCGAAGGCCTATGTAAAACATCTGTGGGAGAGGGTGATTCTGTGTAGGCCGAGGACAATGAATGTATCTGAAGGAAGCTGGGGGAGGCTTTTAGAATTGGTGTGATTTCTGGAGACATCCTGTGTGCGTCTGTCCTGCTTGTTTGTTGTGTTCTATTCTAAATAAGCTAATGAAGATGTGAATAGAATATAAACCTAAGTCCTAGGATTTGTACCGGAAGGGCAGTACCAATGTTTGGATTGTGTTGATTTCAGAGTTCATATCAGTGGTATTCTTTTCTGACCGGTTTTGTGTTGATTTTGAGTTGCTCTCTCACTCTTAGCCTTTAGTTGTTGGCTAAAGTCTTCCCGCTTCAGTGTTACACCAGGAAACCTGTTGGCGTTTGTTCTTGGCCACTCTGTACTTTTCCTTTACATGACTGTGTCCCACCTGAGATATGCAAAGTGGGCGGCTTGATCCCCTGGGTCAGAAGAAAAAAAAAAAACATTGGAGCTGAGAGTGCGCAGGGTTTGGTTTTCCACTTCTGTCTCTATATCTGACTCAACAATTGTTATTTTTATGTGTCTTGATTTCTGCTATGAGCAAGACGCCATCTTTGCTATGACATCGATCGGTTCGAGGTCAGACCAGGAAACCCTATACGTTGACTTGATCTTGTTTCCTGGAAAGGTGCTGCTTTGGTTCATATAATTAAAATCTGAGCATGCCATTCTATTAGTGTTTGCCAATGATTTGAGAATCTCAGATTCTTTACCTGAGGATTATGCAATCGTTTGCCTGAAGACCCACACACCGTCAGCGCGGCATCTTGGAGAGGCTGGGCCATGCCGATGCTGCAAATGATCCTTTGTGTTTCGCCATTGAGTTGCTGAGAGCTTAGCAATTGCCTTGTGACTTGAATGAGACCACAATTCAGTTATCAAAGAATTCACCGGTGTCTAGAATTGCGTTGTATATTGTTACAATGTTAGGAGCCCATATGTACTCTGTGTTTACCCCTTGGTGTTTGCATGCCACACTTTGGGTGTCAAATGAAGTCTTCGGCAGCCCTTCTCTTTGGTCATGTGGGACATTGAACTGGTCTAACAGAGTTACCAACATCTACCCAAAGGCACAACGCCCTGAAGAGAACGATTCATAATACTTGGACCCCCGCTTGTGTCGAAGAGATGCTCCTCAATAGGTTCCCAAATTGCTATGGGTTGGGGCATGACACAGATGTTTGTGCTTGTGAGCTTTGGGTAATAATCAAAATAGAAATATCTCTTTGGTCTAAGGAAGCAGAGTAAGGATTTCTGCTGCAGCATGTTGCTATTGGGCTGCCTTAAGGAAAACTTGCAGAGTCAAATTGTTCTACTGGCAACATGTTGGTGGGGAGTGCCTGGCCTTGGGTGTGTGCTTCTGCTCGTCCTGACCCCAATACATGTGTGTGTTCGAAGCTCAGCCCAATGCCATTGATGGCAGGATTAGGTTAGTCACAGCCACCCCAATTTCCTGCTCTTGTGCAGGAGCTGAGGCCATGTCTGATGAACTGACACTGGGTCCTTAGTCCCCTGCCAGAACGTCCCCCTTCTCACTTCTCTGCTTTCTGCTAGATACCCTGCTGCCTTTCTTTGCCCCACATGCCAGAACTGGAGCTGCTGGTCACCCCGGGGGCTTCGTGCTCGGGGCCTTCAATACCACTGATTAGTACCTGGATACTGACAAGAGGATAATCGGTGAAGGAATAAGTCTTAACTGTTCAAGGTTATTTGGTTTCAGTACCAAGGGAGAAAGGGGTTGTAATGTCACTAGGCGTAGAACCAGGGGGACAGAACCACAATTGACCTGGTGCTTGAGAGGATCTTGATGCTTGACAGCGTCAAGTCTGTTCTACACAGAAGCTCAGGGTCAAGAAATGTTGTCTCTGTGCTGGTTGGTGGATCTGGAATGCTCGTCAAGGCATCTCAGATGGCTTTAGCGACTACAGCATGGCAACAGTCAACGGTGTGGCCAGTTGCAGCTCGAGGGGCTTAACCGCCTTGAAAATGTCCCGAAAAATTGGATGCTGGTTGATGCTTGTCGATGCACTCCTCATAGCTACTTCAGGGCTTGTGTCGTTCTTTAAGGCGGACGGCCCAAAGCCGAGGAGAGTGTTTCCAGGCAACAGCTTGTCATTTGGTCAGAGGCTCTCTGGCACTTCTCACCTAGGAAGCTTGCTCGCAAAACCTAGAAGGGCACATTGTGTGCTGGCTGGGTACTGGTTCTGGATCTGCTGGGTGGGCCCTTTGAGGTTGGTATCCCCCGTGTTGCCTGAGAGATGTTTAGGGGAGGGATCTTGCTTCCCTTTTGGAAATCCTGGCTGTTCTGTGTCCCCACCAACAATGTTCTGTTATGTGTGAAGTCATAACCAGAGCTCTTTGCAACAGGAAAGGGAAGGGGTAAAAACATGTACCACTAAGTCCCACCGATCTTCCTGTTTGTTGTGGATCAAAGTGTCTCTCTGCTTAATTGAGCTCTCTGTGGCTCCTGATCAAAGGACAGGTCTCCCTTGATGTTTGTGGAGAGAACAGACTTTCTGTCTCTTTCAATTCACATACTTCTTCCCTCTGAAAGGGGGTCCCCCTGCAGGGGTTGCGTACTGTAAACAGTTGTCTCAGACAGGAAATGAACTGCTCTTCATACAGAGAGGTGGGAGTTAGCTTCAAGCTGACACAATGCATATCAAAGAGATGTTGGTTTCCTGTCCCCTTTTTTTAGTTCTGCGATCAGGCCTCCCGCAGGCCTGTTTCAATTAACTCTCATCAGTATGCGCTGCCACCAGCAGAACTTTGACAATAGTCAAGTTGTATCCATGAAGCCTTTGATATTTAATTAGGCTGGCTATAGCAGGAGGAAGGTGTTTCCTTCCCCCTTGATGAGATGCTTTGATGTATACGTGGCAGTCACATTCCAGCTGAACATGACAGGAAGACTGCGCCTGTAGGCTGTGTCCCCCCATAGTACACTTGTCTATGGGCCTCATTATGAGTGTGGTGGAAAGGCAACAATGGCGCCGGTAGTGCTACCAGCGCCGTTGTTACCTCTACACCACACTAACGAGTTCTGATCGCGGGTGCCGGACTGCACGCCTGGTCTGACCAGGTGTGCATACCGGCACCCGCGAGCAGAACTCATGATTGCACCACCACCATTATTAACGGTGCCGGTGCAACCATGCTCCCCACCCCCATTCTGCCCTCTAGGGCAGAATGGGGATCGGGAGGCAGGCCATAACGGCACCCACGAATGGGCAATTACCAGGTCCGCCAAACTCGGCATGACCTGGTTATTGCCCATTCGCGGGTGCTGGAAAAAAAACAACTCCGGCGGCAGCTGTGCACTTAATAAGGACTCGGCTACCGCCAGAGTTGTAGTGAGGGCATATGTGTTTGTTGTGCGGCAAGCATAGGAACATGTGTGCAGATTAGCCCACACATCATTACAAAATTTCAAAAAGCCCGGGCGAGCGCACACTCTCCGTGCGGATGGTCGAATTTCTTCTCCCGATCCCTGGTGGTCATTTTATTTGCCTTTTTTTCTCGAGTTGAGACAGGCAGGTAGGGAGGAAAGGAAGACCAGCAGCATTAACGCCCACCCTGTGCTTTGCTGCACAGATGGTTGTCACACTGTCCCTCAGAGCATACAGCATGCAAAGATCCCATTGTAGCTTATGGAAACCACGGTGTATTATTCTGTATAGTAGCATTGTAGTGTATTGTGCCATGGCACTGAGCAGAGTCAGACGGTGAGAGGAGTGGCTGCCATCCACTTCCGCCAGCAGCCTCCCTATCCGCTCCTCTTACAGGCATAGTAAATATCCACCATGTTTGTGACATTTCTGAAAAGAATTCTGAACAATGCATTGGTGCTTTTTTGGTCACAAAGTCACCACTTCTGTGGGCACACATTGATAGATATAATAGAGGAGAATACACCATTATTGTGAGCATGAACGCTCATTAGCGTCGCTCAAGTTGAATATTCGCAGTTCCGTTCGCTCACTGGCTACCATTACAATGATCGCGTGTCCTTATTAGTGAGCAAACCCACTGTTGTTACATTACGCATAGGAGGCGCGATTGATCAGCAGTTCGTATCCAAATGTACCGTTACATTTGGTGCAAATTGAAATGAATTTTGGAATCAACTTGATTATTGCTATTTGCACAATAGTATCCGTACTTCGAAGACAAGCACTCCAGCACACCCGATCAGAAACGTGTTTGTTATGGATCACAAAAAGCAAAATGTTGAGCACATATTGACTATCATTTTGCTCATCAAACGGCCAGGTGTATATATGCAGTTCAATCAACAATTTGTTATCGGCACGCAGCAGTTGCAGGAGAAATGCACACTTTTCCAGGAACCGGGCCCTTAATCATTTTACACACGAATTTTAGGAAAATTCCAGTCAATGATCAAGCCAAGTTTAAAATCTATATAGTAAAACACTGTAAACGCATATATAAAGGGAAAGAAAGTGTTAGGGAGAATTCTCATTTATGGCTAATTTCCCTCACCTAGTGAGTCCCTCAGCAGCTTTGCTGGATTTCCCATCTTACATGTTTTACCATGTGTATTTCTACTTTTTGTGTGATCTTGTGCTCTGGAGCCACACCACTCCATGAGCACCACTTTTGTGTGCGTTACACAGCACCTTCAGTGCAGTGACACAGGGTTGTCTTCGAGACTTCCCACTGACTAAATTTTTCTGGGGCTGACTACTGTCCCCCAGAAACATGTAAAGTTACCATTAACTTTATGTAGTCTTTTTGAATCACTACCCAGTGCACCCCATCTTACATGGAGTATTGGAAAAGGTTAATTCCTACTCCTTTTTGTCTGTGCCTCTTGGAGCTTTGTTTTGCTCTCTTAACATTAAGACTTGGCTGGTGGCAGTGTTATCTACCCTAACTTTCCTACCGCGATTATACTATATAACGTGATACTGTTTTAGGCTATTATATTAGCCTCGAACTTAAACCCGCTTGACCAAATACTTTTTATTTTGGCTCCGGCCGGGTTTAGTCGCCATTTCTTTTTGTTAAGGTCCTTCTTGTGTTTTACTTTTCACGCCAAGCCATGTTTGCCTTCTTTGTTCACCGACTTTTGGCGGGCTTCTGTCCAGAAGCCCTCCTTTGGTGTCTGGGTGTCTAAGGTGGGCTGAATGTGAGGGAGGGGTTTAGTGACCCCCTGCAGAGGGTCTCCTTGGAGACCCAAGTTGCACTTTTTGTCGATTGGCTGAGGTGGTTGTCCGGGCCGGACAACCCTCCTGCTGATTGATTGACAGCCAGGCTGTGTGAATGGGTGATTTTGGCATAAAAGGCAGGACTCTTGGGCTGGAAGTCAGAGTCGCCACTGGAACTGCAAAGAACCGAAGACAAGCGGAGAAGAAGACGGCTGCTGCAACTCCCGAGTCCCGGTGAAGCCCTGCTGCAGTCCTGAGCTATCTACCCTTTAACGACCAGATAAGATCCAGTCCGGAGACTTCTTCCCTTGAGCCTGGTGTGGTCAACCAGCTCATCTTCCACTGCCAGAGGATCCTCTTCGTGGTTGAAAACTTTGCACATTGTTGTAGTAGTCCGGATAGCCATCTGAAGAGACTCTCCTGTTTTAAATGAGCGCACCTTTTATTCACCGTCGTTTCGCTGCTGCTGGCCTCATCCCTGGGTAGTGCTGATCGCTCCAGACGTCCTCCTTCTTGTCTCCACAACTGAAGCTCCAGGAACCGTGAGTCTGCAGGAAACTACCAGGAACAACTGCTGTGGCACCAGCTTTCTTCAACGAATAAGGTACTGTGTCCGAGGAATTGGGGTGAAACCTCCTTCCTCACCAAAGGCTTCTCCTTTTATCCTTCCCTCTTATAACTTTTGCTTCCCCTTTGTGACAATATCTAAGTACTCCTGGAAATCTTGAAATGTACTAACCGTGTGATCCTCGGCAACAGGAATCCTGTTAAACTTGATACTGGCGCAGGCCTATTGACTTTTACTCACTGGTAGGAAAGTGCCCTCTGATTCGATCTGCCTTGACAAAAGTATTGCCTATGATTATTATCCCCAATTTTCGTGTGTGAATTCATGTGCTAAGTGTGTTCGACTACGGTTACATTTCTTCCCGCGGGTACGCTTATCTCTAGTAAGACCGAACTGTCATTACTGTAAAAAAGTGATCGCATGTGTACTCCCGGTAACATCTTTGTTTCCCAACACCGGTCTGTCAAATCCTAAGGTACTTACCTTGAATTGTTCTGCACAAGAGGAATTGGTTGTGTGTAGTATATTTGAAGTGTGGTTTTATTTTACTAGAAGTGAAGTGTTTTGTGAACAGATGGTTTAAAAATAAATATTCTTATATTTTTTAACCAGAAACCTTGAGTCAGTGTTTGTTTGAGTCACAGTAATTGTAGTCCTTTGTGTAATCTCTACTACTGCTCATTTGCTCTTGAGATAAGTCTGGCTGCTCAGCCATTGCTACCACTCTTTCTGTGTAGTACATGCTTGTACCAAAGATGAAATTGTATTACCTCTTGTAGTCTTAATTGTGTGCAGTGGTCCCTAATGGCACTGCACAGGATTCTGCCTAACAGAAAGAAAAACAATGAAGGAAAAAGTCGGGGTGGAAGAGGATTGGTCAGGATTTCACAGTCACTCATTAAAGTGGTTTTAGTGCCACTCCCCACAGGATGGAGGAAATCGTTCTCTTGACATAGTTCTAACCTGTCAGGCTCTCCAGAGATTAGTCAATGATTTGGAAGGCACTAGAGGAGCGGAGGGACTTTTGTCAGAGGTCTACATTTCCTGAATATTTCATAATACCTCATCTTTCTGGGCAGGATTGTCCATTTCAATCTACTGGCTGCTCCTTCCCATACACAAAAACACCTGTGATTTTCAGGAGTGTCCCTCTCCCCAGCAGGGAATTTAAGCGGGCCATAGTGTGACAACATTCCACATGTAAACTGTGGCTCAGTGATGAATATTTTGCTCAAGGTATAACTACCTTCCCTGTGCTTCCTTAGCCACAAAATATACCGGCAGCTTGGGGCTGATGGCTGCCTGGGTCCGCACCCAAGTTCAACCATTTACCAAAAGAGCAACTTGGCTTTTGATACAGGGTTCCGGCTTCCTACATCAATTGTTTGCACACTTCCAGTTTCAGAAACCAGGTTTTTGCAGCCTTGATTTGAGAGGCTACCTCCTTTCCCTCAAGTTTAACCAACATTTGCAGGTGGGACATGTAAACAGACCTTTCACTTGCTGTCGATCATTTTCATAGTGCACCCATATCACACATTTTCAGCAAGTCCAACACCTTTCCTATGAGAACATTTGGAAATAAAATAAGTTCCCACCCAAAGGAGGCCCAGGGTGCAGAGGCCTACTGGGACATCTCTAGAGTCTCCTATAGGCCAGTCCACCACTGCCCAGGGTGCAGAGGCCTAAGGGGAAATCTCCAGAGTCTGCTATAGGCAAGTCCAGCCCAGAGACTCCTATAGGCCAGTCCAGCCCAGCCCAGGGTGCAAAGGCCTACCAGGAAATCTCCAGAGTCTCCTATAGGCCAGTCCAGCCCTGTCCAGGGTACAGAGGCCTACCAGGAAATCTCCAGAGTCTCCTGTAGGTGACTCCAGCCCAGAGTCTCCTATAGGCCAGTCCAGCCCTGCCCAAGGTGCAGAGGCCTACCTGGAAATCTCCAGATTCACCTATAGGCCAGTCCACCCCAGCCCAAGGTGCAGAGGCCTACTGGGAAATCTCCAGAGTCTCGTATAGGCCAGTCCAACCCTGGATGCGGGCCATGATTTCACTCATATTTTGAGCCATTAAGGCCGTTGCCCATTATTTGAGGAGTGAAGCAAGCATTTCTGTAAGCAAATGATAATATGATGACTGTGTCTTGCCTATGAATACTGACCTACCATTCCCATCTGAAATGGCCCACATTTTAATTCAAGAGATGTTAAGCACAGATAACACAATGGGCATGATCTGCGAAACGTTTTTCAATGGAATTGCAACATTGTAAACCAGGCGTAGTGTGACCTAATTTTAATTGAACACTACTTTAATCACACAGGTGTTAATTATGTTATACTTAAGTCTACCATCACCTGTGTCAGTAAGTAAACACACATTTATCTCGGATTAATATTATCAATGACCGAAAATTAGCAACGTTTTGGATACGTTCATGGCCATTTTTTCGAATGCTAATTCGCACTTACTGAGGACACATGGCAGCATTGCTGTGGCCATTATTTCTTAGCATGACCTGGCCATGCAATTAACCATTATTAAGGACCGTTTCCAAGCATCATTTCGGTGGTATACAGACAATTGCTGGGGGCACAATCTACACGATTTTCATTGGTTTAAATTGACACGCTTACCGGGCACCAATCGACCATAATGTGCGGGTGTACATGGATCCTAAAAGTGTATATATATATATATATATATATATATATATATATATATATATATATATATATATATATATATATATATATATATATATATATATATATATATATATATATATATATATATATTGGTAATTACTTATAGTGCACATTAAGAAATCATTCTTGCATACACATGGTTTTATTTTAGAGACCAACTGACCTTTGTTCTTGACAATAACTGGACATTACGAATGAATTCATCAATATTTTGTCACAATCTTACCATGAATTTTGTATGGTGAGTATGTTATGAACAATGAGTTCTATCGCTCACTGACGAGTAGTATGGGAACCGCATGAGCATCACTTCGGCCTTCTGGCATCCACATAGTGCTTTATACTCATTTTGTATTGGATTGGCTGAACACTGACCTACATTTTGGGTCTACTGTTGTAAAAGTTGCAACCTTTGAACCCGCCATAGCTCGATATTGGGTTGCCATGTAGCGTCTTCTTTCCACCAGTAGAGCTGATCTCTAGTATTTAGTATTTATTTTATTTATATAGCGCACCAGGCCACAGGGCATCCTACCAGGCCACCCACCAGGTCACAGCCTATCTCAAGCTAGACATTGCCATGAATGACACCAAGGAACTCCTCTGGACTCCTGTGGGATCCACCAGTATTACGCCGATCCCGATCTGTCATTTCAGCTTGACCATCAAACCAACATGGAGTGGTCATGATATCTTGACCATAATACAGCCATTTTCTGTTGGTGCTAGGAGGCCTGCAAAGCATTTGATGATTCGGGGAGTCGGGAATTTGTCAAAAATCCAAGTGCCTGGATTAGGGCAATACAGCAGACGATAATCCTTTCCCGGGTAGATTAGGGGGCCTATGCAGCAACATGAGTGTGTCGTATTAGCTCCCAGACCATCTCTGCTATTATATAACTACATTGTTTATATCCCCTGCCCAAATGCCACCCTCATCAGACACTGTGCCACGGGGTAATGGCCTCATTACATGAAGTACCTAATTTAGCGTCTGCTATTGGGGATGCTAAGAGATATTGTGCAACTTTCTCACAAGTATATACATCATCCTTGCTGTATAGATTGAGGGATACTTGTGAAACCTACAGGATTTCCATGGGTTTCATCCTATATGACGCCACCAGTTGTGCGTATTTTGAGTCGTCGTTGCTTTAATCTCGAGTATCATGCTCTACCCTATGTTTGTGTTGTTTTAATGCAAATCACTTCTTGCACATGTGTACTAGCCAGGGTACCTGCACGTGCTTTAAACCTCTGGGGGTTTTGTGGTCCTGATCTGCTGATCCTGAATCCCTCGAGTTGTGTTGTATTACAAATTGTTTTAATCCTGCCACTGTTTACTATAGTTGGAGAGATTTTGATATATAATTGCAAATCACGTAGCAGGCTTTAAAGGTGGTCTTCCAAGCAGAGGAGAGTATAGCCGAGGTACGGCGACTCTCGGAAACCCCTTAAACTCTATCGATTGACTCTTTCAATACACTCTCAATAAAGTGCGTATCTGCCAGGCGTGCTCCGTGTTCCAAGGAAAGATCATTGAAAAATTGACACAAGTAGATTCCAGTCCCATGATTTCAAGCTTTACCGGTGGATCTCAGCATTATAAATCTGGTTGTTAAGAACAAGTCCACCTGTGATTTAAGCACAAACATATATCCCCTGGCATGTTTACAACGCTGGGTCTGTGGTGTCGCCAGTGTTTATGTGTTCCGAGGACGAGTCCTCTGTTTATTACCATTAATCAGTGGGCTGCGACCCACGTGTAGGAAGGGGCGGAGCTACCGCCAGAAAGTCAGTTCGAGGCTGATGACCATGAAGTAAAGAAGTGTTGCACCCCAGCTCCTGTGTCAGTGTATCCTTGTATGAATGAGGGTGGCTGACTAGCAGCGTGGGGAGGTCCACTTGCGAGATACTACATTGGCGACGAAGCGGACACGTATCTTCCACCGTGCCCGCCACCTCAGGTCCAAAGCGCTCGTGGTGAGCAGTGAGGCACCACTGGAGCCGCAGGACATCATCCGGTCGAGGGTTCCCGGAGGCAGCGGGTTGATGCGAGAAGGCTCCCTGCCGTCGAAACAAGCCCCAGCGCAAACTCAACCAGGGCTCCAACGCGCACATCCCACGCGGGTGGAGCAGCTACAGCGGCTCCCCGCGTATCATCCGTCCGGGCGGGGGAGGAAGGGAAAACCTTTCCCGCCAACGGCAACGACGCCGGTAGGCGCATCCAATCACCTGCAGGTGGAGCAGCGGCTCCCTGTTCACATCTCCGGGCGGCTAAGGAGTACTGACCCTCCCGCCAACAGCCATGGCGAAAAACAACACTGAGAAGAGCGGCAGGGACACGGCCTCCCGAGTTGGCTCCACAAGGATAAGAAGGGTAAGATCAAAAACCCCAACGCGCACACGGCTCCAGGGCGCACCACAAAAGCTAGGCCCCACAGGCCCGTCAACACGTGGCACAGAGCCCCTCACCCCCTGGCATCCCCAGAACGGCTGTGCACAGGACAGCAGGCCTTGCGAGCCGCACAGCTAGTAGAGCGTCAAAAGATCAGCCCATGAGTGGATCGGAAGGGGAGTCACTGACAATCCCAGTGACTCCAGCTAGACCAGAACCCAGAAAGATGACAGACAGCCTTTCAGCCCAACTGCCAGCAAATTTTGACCTCACTGACACAGGCACCCTCGGATCAAGATGGAAAAGGTGGTTGAGGGACTTCGAAGTATGCCTAAAAGCGGCCAGACCACTAGAGGATGAGCAAAAACGAAAACCTCTTAATCCATGCGGTAGGATCTAACGTGCGAGACATCGTTGACGAAATATCTGAAAACACCATAGACTCCTACGCCAAACTAAAGACAATGCTCATGGAATACTTCACGCCCCACACAAATGTGGACTATGAACGGCATGTATTCCACACCACCAAGCAAATCAGAGGAGAAACCATAGACGCATTCGTCATGAGGTTAAGAGCAAAAATGAAGTACTGTGATTTCAACAACTACTCAAACGAGGAGGCCTTCAGGTCGCAGATCATAGTGGGGTGCGAAAGCGCCGACTTTCGAAAACGACTACTTCAACAGCCGACCGAGAAACCTAGAAGAAATCCTACAGCTGGCACGATCAGATGCTGTCCTCGCAGCGCAAGTAGAGGGCCTGAAGGAAATAAAAATCACACATGGTAAGCGGGAAAGCCTCAACAAGTTAGAAGGAACAGCGAGAGCCAACAGCGATCCGTTCTGCTAACGGTGTGGACACGAGTACCCCCATGAAGGAACGTGCCCCGCCATGGGCCAAACATGCTCCGCATGCGGTGGTGACAACCACTACAAGGCCGTGTGTTTGATATTCCGCAGCAAGATGAGAGGGGCAGGAAAAAGCGGGAAACCCACAACAGAACTGGAGCAAAACCCGCCCACGCTGCACCACCGGACTGCACACCAACCCCACGAACAAGGACGTCACAGACACTATGACGAACAACCGGAAAGAAGACTAGAAAGAAAAAACTGGAGGGAGAGCAAAACCACCCCATCCAGGACAAGAAGAAGACCCAGGAGATATATACGGTGCCTCATAGAACAGTCACAATCGGACAGCGTGTCAAGTGCGTCATCAGAAGAGAGAGCCCGCCAACCGGAGAAACACCAAGAAGCACCACGGAAAAAGGGGTATTTATACGCCCTTGGAAACAACACGGCAAAGGAACACAGCCCAATACTACGAATACAAATCAATCAAACTGCTGCTGAATTTTTGATAGATATGGGGGCAACCGTGAACGTAATCAGTGAGGAAGTTTATGAAAGCATACCAAACGCCCCTTGCCTATAACCGGCAAGAGCTCTCATCTACCCATACAGCTCAAAAACACCCCTGGCATGCAAGGGATTCTTCATGGCATCATGCCGATACAAGGAACATGAGAAAAGCATCCCCATGCATGTACTAGAGGCTGCCACCAAGAGCGGGTGCATACTAAGCTATCAAGCAGCCAAAGAGATGAGACTCATCCACATACTATACCGCCTCATGGTGCATAAATATTTAGACCCGACAGCAAGCATTGACCAAGTTTTCCCACCATTATTCAAAGGCCTTGGAAAACTGAAAAACAGACAGATCGAACTCCACATCAATGCCAGTGTCCCACCAGTGGCACAACACTACAGGGGCATCCCCATAAACATTCAAAAGCAAGTCGAGAATTAACTGACCAAATTGCTCGAAGCAGATATCATTGAGCCAGCAGAAGGTCCCACACCATGGGTCTCCCCTATAGTACCGGTGCCCAAAAGAGACTCCCCCGACATCCGGATATGTGTAGACATGAGGAGACCAAACGAAGCCATCCTGAGAGAACGTCATCAAGCCCCATGAATGACAGACATGGTGCATCTATTAACTGGAGCAACAGTATTCTCCAAATTGGGCCTAAACAAAGGCTACCACCAGCTGGATCTCTGCAAGAGCTCCCGCTACATAACGACTTTTGCCACCCACCTAGGTTTATTCCGTTACAAACGGCTCAGTTTTGGGGTATCCTGCGCGGCGGAAATATTCCAAGCTGAAATACACAATGTCATTAAACACGTACCCAACTGTTTGAACTATAGCAACGACATCTTGGTCTTCGGCCAGACTCAAGAGCAACACAATGACACACTAATGAGAGTCTGCATGGCCCTAGAAGAAGCCCGGCTCACTTTAAACAAGGAGAAGTGCAAGTTTCGCAAAAGGACACTCCGATTCTTTGGGCACATATTTTCAGAAAAGGGCATGACGCCAGATCCGGAGAAAGTTAGCGCACTCCGAGAAGCTGAGCCACCCACCACGACCTCAGACCTCAGATCCTTCCTAGGACTTGCAAGCTATTGCAGGAGGTACATACAAGACTTTGTGTACATCAGGGAACCGCCCAGAGCCCTCACCAAGTTAAACACTGAGTTTGTCTGGTCACCTAAATGCCAAGAGGCCTTCCAAATAATCAAAGACCGCATCTACGACGCCCGAAACATGGCATACTTTGACCCAAAGAAAACCACGGAACTCATCGTTGACGCCAGTCCCGTCGGCCTAGGTGCCATTCTCACACAACTGGACGACAGAGAAGGAAGTGGGAAGCACATAGTATCCTATGCCAGTCGAAGCCTCTCCAAAACTGAGCAAGACTGCTCTCAGGCAGAGAAGGAAGGACTAGCGGTTGTCTGGGCCTGCGAGCACTTTCACCTCTTCCTGTATGGAAAGCTTTTTGTAGTAGTAACAGACCACTAGGCACTCATATTCATCTATGGCAACCCTCAGGCGAAGATGCCACCAAGAATAGCCAGGTGGGCCCTGCGGTTACAGGACTATCAGTTTACCATCACACACAGGCCGGGGAAAGAACAGAACTCTGCAGATTTTCTCTCCCGTCATCCAAGAGAAAAGTGCGGACCAGAACCGTCCATAGCTGATCAATACATAAGATACGTCATCCACAGCAGCACACCACAAGGGCTTGACATGGATCAGATAGCACGTGAATCGAATACTGACCAAGGAATTCAAGTAATACTAAGATGCCTAGAAACAGGGCGGTGGAAGCATGCAAAGCAGATCCGTGAAACAATGACTGGTGACACAAGAGAAGACGTCACTTGCCTCCTAGCCGTAAGAGAAGAACTTGCGAAGTCGGAGGAAGGACTACTGTTAAAAGGAACCAAGGGGCATTGTATCCACAAAAAGGATGCTAAGACAAAGACTATGGTTCCCCCATCTAGACACCTCAGTAGAAGAACTACTGCAGAACTGCCCAACGTGTGCACTCGTGAAGCCACATTCATCACCTGAACCCCTAAGCTGCTGGAAGGTACATGGGAGGAAATAGCCATCGACCATTATGGGCCCATGGAAGCGGGTGAATACATACTGGTAGCTGTGGACGAATATTCAAGATACCCCGACTTGCAGATGGTTCCATCCACCTCCGCACATCACACCATCCCAGCCCTTGATCGGATGTTTGCAACCTACGAAATACCCAAGATAGTCAAGTCCGACAACGGACCTCCATTCACTGGACAAGATTTCCAAAGATTCGCCAAATATATGGGTTTTCGCCACAGAAAGGTGACACCCTTATGGTCACAGGTAAACGGAACAGTAGAACGTTTCATGAGTAACATCAAAAGCACAACACAAATCGCGCGCCTCACCGGAGAACCTGTCGAGAAGCTACTATGCCAACTCATGCGAGACTACAGAAACACCCCACACAGCACCACTGGGAAGTCACCATCCGAGGTGATGTTTGGGCGAACCATCAGAATGCGGCTGCCACATGTGGCCGCTGAGGAAGATCAGTACGAGAACGTCACTGAAATGAGAGAGAAAGACACGCTCACGAAAGAGAACATGAAGAGAGCTGCCGATGCAACTCGCAGGGCCAATAGAAGTGACCTGGCACCAGGGGACCTGGTAGTGGTCCGACAACCTCAACAGCGCAAAAACGTAGCTCCATTTAATGAAGAACCACTCATCATCATCAAGAAAAAGGGATCACTCATCACCGCAGAAGGAGACCGCAGGGTCATAACAAGAAACTCATCTCACTTCAGAAGGATGCCCGATACCACAGGTTCAGGCAACACAAACATGAATGACACGTTATCGCAATGGGACGCCCCCTATGAAGGAGACAGCGAAGCCTCCGAGGGCGACATAGCACCAGAAACACGGACAGACCTATTGGCGAAAGTGGATTGTCGACCACAGAGAACAAGAAAGAAACCACATCGCCTCATTGAAGAAATGAACTGAATGCACGACTAAATGTTTAGTAAGGGGAGGGTGTGGTGTCGCCAGTGTTTATGTGTTCCGAGGACGAGTCCTCTGTTTACTACCATTAATCAGTGTGCTGCGACCCACGTGTAGGAAGGGGCAGGACTACCGCCAGAAAGTCAGTTCAAGGCTGACGACCATTGAGTGAAGAAGTGTTGCACCCCAGCTCCTGTGTCGGTGTATCCTTGTATGAATGAGGAAGTCCAAAATCTCCCACAAGATCTAAAATAATGTGTCTACTTAAATTCGGTTTAGTGTGTTTGGATGCAAATGTGTGTAAACCAGGAATTCAGATTACAGTAAAATCCCTCAAACTGTTCATGGTTATTACCATTTTGCCATTTCCCCATACAATTGTGTGTGATTGTGAACTCATCTTCGTTTGTGCCACACATAGAGGCAATCTGCACTTATTTTCACACTTCCAATAGTGACTATATCACCCATGACCTGCCAGTGATCACATTACCCGCCTTTTCCGATTTTAGATCCCCCGAGCTTCTCCAAAATTAAGGCTCCTTGCATGCTAGAATCCCAGACAGGAAAAGAACATGTCATAAAAGGCACACATGTCCTTGTAAGGACTATGCAGCAGCTGAAAACATACAACATGTGCAGGCATGGATTGCGACTCTGCGGTGTCGTCTGTTTTCCCCCATGTCCTGCAGCCTGTTGACATTGACACCTTTCTTTTGATCCCAGCATCTCAGGAAACGTTTGTTAGACCTTCCCCTTTCTGTCCCTCTCACCACTCCTCTCGCCTGGAGTGATCACTTTCTCCATTCCTCCCATCTCACCCTCTCTACCCCACAGGCTAAGCCACTTCCATCATTGCCACCCACCTTCTCGGTCATCCGACCCATGAAGCGCGTGTCAATTGAGGCTTTTGCCACCACTTTCTCTCACCCCTCTTCCCCCTTTGGCTGACTCTCATCCTGACACAGCCCTCTCACGCTCCACTCTGCTATATCTGATACTCTTGATGCTCTTGCCCCTGTCATGAGGATCTGACTGAAGCCCAAAGCCAAGTTTAACTCCTGGTACGACTCAGATCTTGTCACCCTTAAACGCAATTGCAGGGTGGCCGAAAGGAAATGGCGTGCTTCATGTACATCCTCTGACAAACTGGCCTGCCGCCTGCTCCAAAGGCAATACCGGCTCTCTGTCCTCACCAAGATGAGAGCTCATATCCAAGCCCACGTCTCAGCGGCATCTAACAACTCGGCTGAACTCTTTAAAATCTGCAAGGAACTGGCCAACCCTGCTGCAGTCTCTACCTCTCCTGTACCTTCCCAGGGCCTCTGCACAGCACTGGCTTCTCACTTCATCTCTAAAACTCAGGACATCCTGTCATCACTCTCCTCCTCCCCCCTCCCTCCCTATACTCCCTGCTGCAGCCACCCCTCCTCGACACCCTTCCTCCCTCCTTCTCTGCCTTTCCCCTGTTCGCCGCAGACAAGGTTTCTAGACAAGTCTGATCTATGAAAGTCTCATCAAAACAGATTCACCCCTGTTCCTCCAAAACCATCAAGGACCACATTGACACCCTGGCTCCTGCCCTGGCTGACTTCTGCAGCCACTCCTTCGCCACTGCAGTCTTACCATCCCCCCTGAAGCACTCCCTTATGCACTCTCTTCTTAAGAAACCCAATCCGATCCCTCCTGCCCGGCTAACTATCGCCCATTCTCCATCACTCCCTTCCTGGGCAAGCTCCTGGAGAAACTGGCCACCTCGCAGCTTAATCTCCACACTGAATCTGTTGGTTGTCCTCACGAGCTGCTAGAAGCATGGAAACTGCTTTCCTGAACATCGGTGAAGATCTGCTCTCCAACCTTGACTCTAACACCCCCTGCGCCCTCATCTTGCTTGATCTCTCTTCTGCCTTTGACACTGTCAACCATGCCATCCTGCTCAACCGTCTCTGTGATAACCTGGGTATCACTGGTCAGGCTCTGGCGTGGCTGACTTCCTTCCCCTCTGACCGACCCTCTCAGGTCTGACTTGGGTCCTTCCTCTCTGCTATCTTTTTCTCTACCTCTGGTGTCCACCAGGGGTCTAACCTCTCTCCCTGGCTGTTCAACCAATACCTGGCATTTCTTGCCCACTGCATTGCCGCTCTCTGCACCAACTTTCAGTGCTATGCGGATGACACTCTGCTCATTTTTAGGCTACCTTTGGCCACTTCTTCTCCGTCCCTCATCTCTGACTGTCTGTCTGCTATAAAGGAATGGTGTGCCGAGAATGACCTCTGCGTTAATTCCAGTAAGACTGAGATTCTCCTCATCGGCACACCAACTCCCTCCTTTCTTATAGCTCTCTGGCCAGCCTCTCATAGCCCTCTTCCTGCTACCACCTGCAAGGCTAAAAACCTTGGGGTAATCTTCGACTCCACACTCTCCTTCCTGCCTCACATCTCTGATGCCTCTAAGAAGTCACACTACCAGCTGCACCTCCTCAGAGGTATTCTTCATTTCCTCTCCTTCCCCCATAAGCTCACTGTCTCCAGAGCTCTGGTTCTCTCTAGGTTGGACTATTGCAACAGCCTCTTTCTAAATCTGCCTGCTTCTACTCTACGCCTTCTGCAACTCATCCAGAACAGGACTGCAAAACTTGTCCTTGGCCTCAAGCCCAGGGATCGTATCTCTCCAGGACTGAAATACCTGCACTGGCTCCCAGTGGCTGCGAGGATTAAGTTCAAAACCCTCTGCATCATCCACAAGGCCTTCTGGGGCCAGGGGCCTCAATACCTTCCACTCTCTCTTCCTAACTATCTTCCCTCTCGAGCTCTTCGCTCATCAGCCTCCAACTACCTCAGGGTCAGTCGCTTCTACAAGCAACATGTTGGTGGTAGATCTCGCTCTTCAGCTGGGGCCTCCCCCTGGAACAGCCTCCCTGCCTCCCTGAAACTTGAGGAGAACCATCTTCGGTTGGAAGCACCTTAAAACCTTCATCTTTGCTTCTGCCTTCTCTCCCCCTCTCCCCTGCTGAAGTCCTGGCTGATACTGAGACTGCACTGGTTACCCGGCCACCCATCTGATCTCGAGCCCAAGCCCTGCCAGTTGCACGTCTGCACTGCCTCCTTGGCAATTCTTGCACCTGGGGACTGTTTTCTGCATCCCTACAGTCCCCCCACCAGCACTTCTGTCTGCACTCACCCTGCACTTGCCACCAGCTGTCCTTTCTTTTATTTATCTTCTTATTATTTTATTTCCCATGTACTGCACTTTCCCCTGCCCCCGCATTTTTCTTTTTTTCCCCTTCCCTTGCACTTTCGTGATCTGAATGTCACTTGGCCTAGTAAGATCGTTGTCTGTCTTCCCTCTGTTCCCCCTCCCTTGCCTCCTAGCACCTTGAAACACTGGCCTATAGGCACGTTATAAATGCCATATCATATCATATCACAATCCCATGTCCCTCCCCTATGCCGCAAGATGAAACCGTGGCAGTGTCCTGCACAAATACATGTGACCTCACTTTTAGCAGAAACTACAGACTCCCCCTAACTCCAAGTAACTTATAGGGTGTCAATAATTTCAGGGCAAAACATGTAACCTAAGGCATCCTCAATTAATGTTGCATGGTGGTATCTTGCGCTTGTCTGTACACCCAGAGTGTAGTGCATTGCCTGGCCCGCGGATAGGCCCCTGACACCCTGACTTGGTTAGCACTAGCAGAGGCAGCTTTTAGTGCCGGGGGGGGGGGGTAGAGGGTAGATAATAGGGTGCTAGAGGGAGGCTGGGGGCACACTAGGCACCAGGGAAGAGATATGGGGTTGGCTGACCCCTCTGGCCCCTCCAGCTCTGCCACTGTTGGATAGGAGATGCATTTGGATCTACGCGTAGTGGAGGGTGCTGCTTACCTCTCTTTAAGATGTTTGTAGATCACAAAATATACCTCTCTACGGTCATGCTGCAATGCCCCAATTCCCACCCAAGACTCAAAGAAGGTGACATACCACTCCACGGTCATGCTGCGATGCATCAATTCCCACCCTAGACTCAAAGAAGGTGACATACCACTCCACGGTCATGCTGCGATGCTTCGCTTCCCACTCTAGACTCAGAGAGGGTGATATACCACTCCGTGGTCATGCTGCAATGCCTCGTGACCCACCCTAGACTCAGAGAGGGTGATATACCACTCTGTGGTCATGCTGCAATGCCTCGTGTCCCACCCTAGACTCAAAGAAGGTGATATACCACTCCACGGTCATGGTGCGATGCCTCGTTTTTTGCCCTAGACTCAGAGAGAGTGATAAACCACTCTGTGGTGATGCTGCAATGCCTCCCTTCCGACCCTAGACTCAGAGAGGGTGATAAACCATTCTGCAGTGATGCTGCGATGACTCGCTTCCCATCCTGGTCTCAGAGAGAGTGATATACCACTCTGCTGTGAAGCTGCGATGCCTCGCCTCCCACCCTGGACTCAGAGAGGATGAAATACCACTCTGGTTTCATGCAGCAATGATTCTCTTCCCACCGTAGGATCAGTAATCTCAAATGTTATCCCAGGATATACCAGTCCGCAGTCATGCTGAAATGCCTCGCTTTGCACCCGTCCCTCAGAGGGGGTGATCTCTACTGTGGTTCCAGAGTGTGCCTTACCTGATGTTTATTTCATACCTAGACCACATTAGCTATATGCAATGCAAGGGGCCACATGCTGGTTTTCAGGGTCCGCCAAGGTGCATCTGACCTGAAACCATCCTTTCCATGGATGAAACTTTCCTGTAGCTGAAGGAGAAGTTAAGACTTCCTTCTGCTCACCCATCAAGGATTGTTGTCTATGCCTTCTCTTCCCTGAGTGGTCGACATCGAGCTCCCACCAGAGAGAGCTGCTCCTTGGAATTGCGGCTCACTGTCCCACTTAAAGCATAGGGCTGAAAAGCACTTAGTCATGTTGTATTCGGTTATGTTGATTTATATCGCACATCACTTCCATTTGCGTGGTCTCCAGGTGCTTACATGTTTCTGTAAAAAAAGTGCATAGGGTTGGTTAATAGAGAGGAGAGGGTAGGATAGAGTGTGTGCTCATCTGTGGATGCATGCAAAAACAGGAGAAACTGGCGTTTGTGCATCTGCGCTTTCTAGGTCTGCTAAGTTATGTATACCAGGCATCTTGTGTCCAAAAGGGTAGCATCTAGTGTCCGAGTTGTTTGTTGTCTGCAGGTATTAGGTTTGTGGTATGATTAGAGAGGGGTGTGTGGTTTACCAGTTTTTGGTGGCTTGTTTCCCTAGCCCGCTGGGCGTGTGTGGTTTGTGTGAAGTTTGAGGGTGCGGAAAAGTGAAGGGTGGTGGTAAGTTGGTTTTGGATGATCTTTGGGTTTTCGGTAGTTTTATTGTTGGTTCTTCGTCTGTATTCTCCCGTGATTTCTTTGGTGCTGGTGTATGGATTGTTGAGAAACATCTCAATTAAATCTAAACAGGTAAATCAGTACGATTCTAGTGTGGCTACATTGAAAAGCAGCGTTAACCACATGATTAGAATTCCACTGTGGCTTAATTCATAGCAGGGAGACCAAGTCAGTACAGTTCTAGTACAGCTAGATTCAACAGCAGCGTTAACTAAATCAGTACAATTCTAGTGCGGCTAAGTTCAAAAACTGCAGGAATCATCCATATTTGATTTGCTTTGCATGGCCGTGATCTAGTCAGGTTACTTCCGGAGCCTAGGAGCAGGTTCAGAACATGGCCAGGTTACTGATGGATAACAGCCGGGTGATAGCTGCAGCAGTTGCTGTCATGGAGTGTGGCCTTAAGCTCCCGTGCTAATGAGACAAGACTGGCACCGTGTATTAATGCGAGATTCCTCTTTGTGGGAAGAAATTGGCCATTATTTGTGGTGAGGATGGTAGGTTGGCAGAGGGGAGGCTGAGCAGAGAAGCTGCAGGAAGGGTGGAGTGAGTGCTGAATTCATGCACACGACTAACAGAGGATTAAGAGGTGGGACATTATGTCTGCCCTGGAGTGACCGAGGACAAAGAAAGACCAAGCGTGGTGGATACGGAGTCAAGTCCAATTAACTTTGAAATTGAAAGGACCACGGTCTCTGCTGCAGGTTCCCAGTTTGTGGCTCTCGGAAGGACCAGGGTCACTGCTACAGGTTCCCAGTTTGTGGCTCTCGGAAGGACCAGGGTCTCTGCGGCAAGTTCCCAGCTTGCGGCTCTCGGAAGGACCAGGGTCTCTGCTGCAGGTTCCCAGCTTGCGGCTCTCGGAAGGACCAGGATCCCTGCTGCAGGTTCCCAGCTTGCAGCTCTCGGAAGGACCAGGGTCTCTGCTGCAGGTTCCCAGCTTGCAGCTCTCGGAAGGACCAGGGTCTCTGCTGCAGGTTCCCAGCTTGCGGCTCTCAGAAGGACCAGGGTCTCTGCGGCAGGTTCCCAGATTGTGGCTCTCGTAAGGACCAGGGTCTCTGCTGCAGGTTCCCAGTTTATGGCTCTCAGAAGGACTAGGGTCTCTGCTGCAGGTTCCCAGTTTGCGGCTCTTTGAAGGACCAGGGTCTCTGCTGCAGGTTCCCAGTTTGCGGCTCTCGAAAGGACCAGGGTCTCTGAGGCATGTTCCCAGTTTGCGGCTCTCAGAAGGACCAGGGTCTCTACCAGGGTCTCTGCTGCAGGTTCCCAGCTTGCGGCTCTCGGAAGGACCAGGGTCTCTGCTGCAGGTTCCCAGCATGCAGCTCTCGGAAGGACCAGGGTCTCTGCTGCAGGTTCCCAGCAAGCGGCTCTCGGAAGGACCAGGATCTCTGCTGCAGGTTCCCAGCTTGCGGCCCTCGGAAGGACCAGGGTCTCTGTGGCAGGTTCCCAGATTGCGGCTCTCAGAAGGACCAGGGTCTCTGCTGCAGGTTCCCAGTTTACGGCTCTCGGAAGGACCAGGGTCTCTGCTGCAGGTTCCCAGTTTGCGGCTCTCGGAAGGACCAGGGTCTCTGCTGCAGGTTCCCAGCTTGCGGTTCTCGGAAAGACCAGGGTCTCTGCTGCAGGTTCCCAGCTTGCGGCTCTCGGAAGGAACAGGGTCTCTGCTGCAGGTTCCTAGTTTGCGGCTCTCGGAAGGACCAGGGTCTCTGCTGCAGGTTCCCAGCTTGCGGCTCTCGGAAGGACCATGGTCTCTGCTGCAGGTTCCCAGCTTGCAGCTCTCGGAAGGACCAGGGTCTCTGCTGCAGGTTCCCAGCTTGCAGCTCTCGGAAGGACCAGGGTCTCTGCTGCAGGTTCCCAGCTTGCGGCTCTCGAAAGGACCAGGGTCTCTGCGGCAGGTTCCCAGATTGTGGCTCTCGTAAGGACCAGGGTCTCTGCTGCAGGTTCCCAGTTTATGGCTCTCAGAAGGACTAGGGTCTCTGCTGCAGGTTCCCAGTTTGCGGCTCTTGGAAGGACCAGGGTCTCTGCTGCAGGTTCCCAGTTTATGGCTCTCAGAAGGACTAGGGTCTCTGCTGCAGGTTCCCAGTTTGCGGCTCTTGGAAGGACCAGGGTCTCTGCTGCAGGTTCCCAGTTTGCGGCTCTCGAAAGGACCAGGGTCTCTGAGGCATGTTCCCAGTTTGCGGCTCTCGGAAGGACCAGGGTCTCTGCTGCAGGTTCCCAGCATGCAGCTCTCGGAAGGACCAGGGTCTCTGCTGCAGGTTCCCAGCTTGCGGCTCTCGGAAGGACCAGGATCTCTGCTGCAGGTTCCCAGCTTGCGGCCCTCGGAAGGACCAGGGTCTCTGCGGCAGGTTCCCAGCATGCGGCTCTCGGAAGGACCAGGGTCTCTGCTGCAGGTTCCCAGCTTCCGGCTCTCGGAAGGAACAAGATCTCTGCTGCAGGTTCCCAGCATGTGGCTCTCGGAAGGACCAGGGTCTCTGCAGCAGGTTCCCAGCATGCGGCTCTCGGAAGGACCAGGGTCTCTGCTGCAGGTTCCCAGCATGCGGCTCTTGGAAGGACCAGGGTCTCTGCTGCAGGTTCCCAGTTTGCGGCTCTCGGAAGGACCAGGGTCTCTGCTGCAGGATCCCAGTTTGCGGCTCTCGGAAGGACCAAGGTCTCTGCGGCAGGTTCCCAGCTTGCGGGTCTCGGAAGGACCAGGGTCTCTGCTGCAGGTTCCCAGCTTGGGGCTCTCGGAAGGACCAGGGTCTCTGCTGCAGAATCCCAGTTTGCGGCTCTCAGAAGGACGAGGGTCTCTGCTGCAGGTTCCCAGCTTGCGGCTCTCGGAAGGATCAGGGTCTCTCCTGCAGGTTCCCAGCTTGCGGCTCTCAGAAGGACCAGGGTCTCTGCTGCAGGTTCCCAGCTTGCGGCTCTCAGAAGGACCAGGGTCTCTGCTGCAGGTTCCCAGCTTGGGGCTCTCGAAAGGACCAGGGTCTCTGCTGCAGGATCCCAGCTTGCGGCTCTCGGAAGGACGAGGGTCTCTGCTGCAGGTTCCCAGCTTGCGGCTCTCGGAAGGACCAGGGTCTCTGCTGCAGGTTCCCAGTTTGTGGCTCTCGGAAGGACCAGGGTCTCTGCGGCAGGTTCCCAGCATGCGGCTCTCGGAAGGACCAGGGTCTCTGCGGCAGGTTCCCAGCATGCGGCTCTCAGAAGGACATGGGTCTCTGCTGCAGGATCCCAGTTTTCGGCTCTCAGAAGGACGAGGGTCTCTGCTGCAGGTTACCAGCTTGTGGCTTTCGGAAGGACCATGGTCTCTGCTGCAGGTCCCCAGTTTGCGGCTCTCGGAAGGACCAGGGTCTCTGCTGCAGGTTCCCAGCATGCAGCTCTCGGAAGGACTAGGGTCTCTGCTGCAGGTTCCCAGCTTGCGGCTCCCGGAAGGACCAGGGTCCCCGCTGCAGGTTCCCAGTTTGCGGCTCTTGGAAGGACCAGGGTCTCTGCGGCAGGTTCCCAGCATGTGGCTCTAGGAAGGACCAGGGTCTCTGCTGCAGGTTCCCAGCTTGCAGCTCTCGGAAGGACCAGGGTCTCTGCTGCAGGTTCCCAGCTTGTAGCTCTCAGAATGACCAGAGTCTCCGCTGCAGGTTCCCAGCATGCGGCTCTCGGAAGGACATGGGTCTCTGCTGCAGGTTCCCAGTTTGTGGTTCTCAGAAGGCCAGAGTCTCTGCGGCAGGTTCCCAGCTTGCGGCTCTCGGAAGGACCAGGGTCTCTGCGGCAGATTCCCAGCATGCGGCTCACTTGAGGACACAGACATGGTCTTCTGTGATGGCGTTCAGCTAATATTGCTTTCCTTTTCAAATGGAGTGTTGATGAGGGGGAGAACGAGTGTTCACTAAGACGTCTTACAGCCCTAGCGAGCGCAGGTGGAGATTCTGGGCACACTGCCACCCAACCTGGCCTGAATAATCAAGCAAAAGGGACCAGGAAGGATGGCATTGCCTCTCTCACTAAGTGGCATGAAAGGAAGAGTAGTGATGAAACCACCTAACCTTATAATAAGTCACTGGCCTTACCTGATATGGATATGATATCCTGATTCGATAAAAGTGTACATTGGCCAGCTTTAGGCACTCAAGCAAGACAAAATAACAAAAACAACTGCCTGCGGAAAACAAACAGATTCACACAAGGCTTGCATTCACAATTGGAAACGTGACTGCACCCCATAAAATTCAGTTGAGTCCCACAATAAATTCAGTCCAGTTGTACAAATATCTCCCCCACCTTTTCCTTCTCATGCCTTCCTGTGCATTTTATCTGTCCTTTGTCCTCATCCCAACTGTCTACCCGACTTTGCTCCACTTTACCACTACTGAATGTTCCGTCATACTCCTCCCTTTGCCTCCTTCACAGGCAAAAGCGCATCGACACCATGACCTATGGCAGGAGGCACTATACAAATACAAGACAACAGAACATAATACAAAGAGAAAGGCTTTTCAATGCAACACAGGAAGCACTGTCTCGCTCACACATACACAGGGAAATGTTTAGGCTTCACAAACGCGTGGAAAAATAAAAGGGGAATGTTTTTTAAAATAATAATGTTGTAGAAATGGTATGGACTTAGACATGATGTTCTATTTATTTCTTTTTTTCGGGTTTGACTTAAAACTGTTACTTTTTTTTGTTTTAAAGGCAAGGGTGACAAATTGTCACAAAAATTTGGTAGGACAAACACAGCCAAATGGAAAAGTTTAAAATCAAAAACCTTTAATATATTTGGAATAAAATATTTATATGTATAATAAACATATTTGGGTGTGTATAGTTTTTAGGTTGTTAAAAGCTGAGGAATAGAAAACACAGAAGTAACTCAAAAACTCCCAGGAAAAAAACTACCAAAGTCCACCAAAACTCCTATTAACTCAAAGTTAAGAGTCTGTTCCTTGTGTCACTACTTTTACATCGAAGCAAAACCAACGAAAGAAAAGCAAAAGTGAGCTGGGCCTTTCAAAGGACCACCGAACCTCCCAGGACCGCCTGCAGAATCTTCCCAGAGATCACATCATTCTGATTGGCTGCTCAAGGTGGACCCGCCCGCCAGTGGGAGCGATATCTTGGCTGCCATTGAATCCTCGGGTGGCAATCTAATCCCTGTCCGTCTGATTGGCAAATTCGCACAGTCAAAATTGTGCTCAGTTTTTGAAAGAAGGCAGTGCCTTGGCCTGTTCTGTTAATTTGTACTGAGGACATTCACATTTCATAAAAACGAACACTACTCAGGTGGACGAAAACATTTCCGATCTAAGATCCAATTTAGAGTAGAATCGTTAACAATATTATATTACATAGCTGAAAGGTACGGAAAAGCAGGCTAAGCAAACGTTGCGTTCACAAATTCTAAAAGTGGCCAATAGAGGGCGAAGTCGCCTCACAGAACAAAAATACGTTTATAAAGTATTCCCTAGTACAGCGTAGAATAAAGTGACTGTGCTCCGCCTTGCTCCTTGCGTATTAATAATATCAGGTGTTAGTCAGTGCCTCATGCCAGATTGCACCAGCTTCTAAACTCTCTAATACAAGTTGCTACTATTACCCAATTTAATGGATATTAGTACCCAGCGGAAGACGATGTGGAAGCTTCTCAGCCAATGAGAAGGCTGGGAACGGGGGAATTACCAGCAGTAATCCCCCCCGCTCCGAGACGCCTCCCGGCTGGAGGCCGCCATGTGTTCGGGCAACAAGGTTTGTGTGGTTCCGCTCCCAGTCTCCCCTCTCTCCTCCGCCATACCCAGAATTCCCTCCGCCCCCTCAACCCCCACTTACCTTCTTTAAAGTCCATTTCAGGAGCAGAGGTGCTGGGAACACTTCTGTCCCCAGCATGTCCGCTCCCGATCTGTGACAGGACAGCATGGAAAGGAAAAAGGGACTACACGTAGTCCCTACTCTCCTTTCCATAGCGGTCATTTTTTTGTTGTTTATTTTTTTTAATGGGGGCCATTGAAAGAGAGAAGGGACTACATGTAGTCCCTTTTCCGATTTCCATGGTGGTCATTTTTTAAAACTTTTTTCAATGGCAACTATTGAAAGGGAAAAAGGACTTTATTTTCCCATCCCCAGTGGCCATTTTTTAAAGTTTTCTTTTTCTTTTCCGAAACACCGAAGCGTTTTGGAACAGAAACAAAAATGCTTTTAATACCCCGGTCTTATGGGCTGGGGCACTAATAGCAATAAGCCCCTCATGGGGGGGGGCATTACCACTTCAAGTAATGCCCCAGGGCCTTCCGTAAGGCCCTTGCTTTGCTCCAGCCTGAAGTGGTAGTGCCCTCCTGGTCTGGGCCAATTGCTTAAAACATTTTGTTAGGCAGAATCCTGTGCAGTGCCCTTAGGAACCACTACACACAATTAAGACTACAGGTGGAGGGGGGGGCGCTGTTGAGCAGCCAAGCAAGATGGCCGCTTAGCGCCGGAGCTCCGTCACGGCACACCTAAATCCTTGCTCCACTAGCGCTAATCTAATCCGTTGCGGCACAGAAAGCTAGCGATTCGTACAGCGGCGCTGCCCGCTCCACACTCCTGGAATCCAGAGGCGAAACGGTGCCCGAAACCCGAACTGGTGCAGACTGGGGCCGGCCGAGGCCTCTGATCGCTGATCGCCGCTGGAGGAGCTGTGTCGCCGCGGGGCCCCGGTGCCGCTGACTGTGGGCTCGCCGCCCCGGGAGCTACCTGGAGTGCCTGCCATCGGGAGGAGCTGTGGCCTCCGGTCCGCCCGCGCCACCGCCTGCTGCCGCCGGCGGGGGGCCCCCGCGGGGGAGGCCGGCCCCGCCTCGGCTGTGTCGTGCTCCTGATCGCCGCGGCTGTCGTCGCCTGGCGGGCCCGCGCTGGACAGGGCGGCGATCCTCTGGCCCTGCGGGGAGGGGCGGATCGCTCGCCCGCTCTCACTGCTAAGGGAGCCTGACATCCCGAGGACACCGTTGCTGGGCCCTCCGTCCCCCCCCGAGCCAGCCGCAAGGATCGCTGGAGGCGCTGCTGTGGCTGCAGGCCGCGCCGGACACAACGCTTCTGGAGGCCCCAGGGTAAGTGCTTGGCGCTGCCCTTCCTGACGCCTCCTGGGAGGAAAAACATAGTCTACTCCACCTGGGGGTCCTCCTCACCTCCTTCTGGGCTCGGGCCCCACCTGCCTTCCACACTCCCTGGACGTCCGGGGCCTCTGCCCCCCCACCGAACACAACGCTTCTGGAGGCCCCGGGGTAAGTGCTTGGCGCTGCCCTCCCTGACGCCTCCTGGGAGGGAAAACAGTCTACTCCACCTGGGGGTCTTTCTGGGCTCGGCCCCACCTGCCTTCCACACTCCGAATCCGGGGCCGGACCTGATACCTGGCAGCCGCGCAAATCACCTGGGCTCCCGGGACGTCCGGGGCCTCTGCCCCCCCACCGAACCCTACCATCCCACACCTCCTTGCACGCTATCACCCGCCCCCCCATCCTCCGGGCGCACGGGTGGCCCCCCTGTGCCTGCGGTCCGGTCATTGCCTCATCCACCGACCCCACGCCCGCTGCCCATCCCTGACCCGGCCGGAGCCGCTGGAACCTACCTGCCACAACAATGTCCAACAGGGCGCGGGGCGCCAACAAAGCGGGCGCAATGGACAAATTCACCAAACCAGCCCATCGGGCAGACCAGGCGTCCTCCTCTGCGACACAGGAAGATGGCGAGGCACTCCCGGATCCCCCCCAGCCTAACCTCACTACCATGATGGAGTCCATGGCCAAAAACTTTGCTTCCTTCCATGAGAAGCTGGACGATATCAATGCTAATGTCGCCTCCCTGCGCGCCCAAATTGACCAGCACGGGTCCAGGCTCACGGAAACAGAACAGCGGATAGGGACCAATGAGGACCACATTCATACCCTCCAGACCACGGTCTCAGAGCTCGTCCGGGACATGAAACAGGTCAAGGCCAAGAACGACGACCTCGAATCGAGATCACGGCGTAATAACATCCGAATAGTGGGGGTTCCCGAATCCGCACTCAAGGGCCACATGGAGACCGCGGTTGAGCAGCTCATCAAGGACCTCCTAGGCGACCCTGCGCTCTCCCCGTTCTTCACTGTTGAAAGAGCACACCGCTCCCTGGCACCCCGCCCTAAGCCTGGAGACTTCCCCAGGCCTATCATCGCTAAACTACTCAGCTACAAAGACAGGGACCATATCCTCCGCTTGGCCAGGGAGAGGGGCGAACTAAGGTTGGAATCCCAAGTCATCAGAATCTTCCCTGACTTCTCGGTGGGAGTCCAGATGGAGCGACGCCGATTCAGTGAGGTCAAGAAGATGTTAAGAGACAGGAAAATTGAATACTCCATGCTGTTCCCGGCCCGCTTGAAATTTATCCACCGCAACAAGACCTACTTTTTCACGGTCCCGGATGAGGCCGTCAAGTTCATCGAGGCTCAGGTCCCCCTGGTGAACCCACCTGAAGAACGGATGGATGGCGACTGACGCCGGCCTCCGGGGCTCCTCCCCTGACCCTGGGCGGAGATCGAGGCCTTGCAAATATTTCCCAGCCCGGGGTGCCGCCTCCCTGTGCTTCATGACCCCATGATCAACCCAGGTCTCTCCCCCGGGGTCGGGGCCGCACCGCTGCCCATGGACCCACAATGGACTTCACGTCGCCCTTGTTATACTTAATCTGCGGTTATCCGTTACCTGTAACCTCCATTTGAAGTGGTTAATAATGCTGGTGAGAATATACATGTCGACATATTGCATTATAGGTGTGCCCGACGGCAGCAGCAGCCCCCACTGCAGCTGCAAGGCCGTTGATGGCAATTAAGTTGTGCACGAGCCCCCGTTGGGCTTCTTTCCAGGCGTTGCCAAGTTGGGGATGGCACGCAGTTTTGCTTCAGGGTGGTTGCCTACACACTGCTGGGTATTGCTGGGCAGTGAGGGTGGGGGGTGGGAAAGTTGGGGTATGCTGTTTTCAAAAAGGCGGGTCGGTCGGGACCGGTGCGACAGGGCGGCAGGCCTGCTGCACTACAGTGCTTCATTTTAAGCTCAAAATGAGAATACACGCCTGGGATGTCCACTAACTCATTACCATGGCTATCAGAATACTGACATGGAATGTACGTGGGCTGACCAACTTCACTAAATCTCGCAGGATCACGGCCTATGCGCAGAGGCATGGAGTCAAGGTTCTCCTGCTGCAGGAGACTCACGCTAAGAAACTCCTGGCCTCGAACCTCGCACAATCTTGGGGCCCCAACAGGTACTATACCCAGTACTCCACACAATCCAGAGGCGTACTCACTCTCATCCATAAATCAATAAGATTCACGCTTCACACATCCCACATCGATCCCGAGGGCAGGTTCGTGATACTACATTGCTCATTGGCCGGCGAAGAATGCCTGCTTGTGAACTCATACGCTCCCAATATTGATTCTCCCGATTTCATGGACACGGTGCACGGCATTCTCATGAAATATGTTGAGGTTCCCATTGTGTGGGGGGGTGACATGAACCTCATCCTCGACACAGCCCTAGACAGGACAACCACGGCCAAGAGACCGGTAGCCCGAGCGGCCAAGCGGTTGCTGACCCACATGAGCTCCCTGAAACTGCACGATGTGTGGAGAACACTCCACCCCCGGGAAAGGGACTACACCTTTTACTCCACGGTACACGATAGCTCCTCTAGAATAGACTTATTCCTCCTGTCTAGCAGCCGGATGGGTAGGGTGTCCGAGGTCAAGATCCTAGCGCGTACACTCTCCGACCATTCCCCCGTGCTGCTCGAGATCCAGCTGGGCTTCACTGCGGGGACCCGCCCCGCATGGCGTTTCAAGTCCAACGCCCTATTAGACATAGTCTTTAAGGCAGAAATACTGGCTGACATAAACCTATTCTTTGAAACCAATAAGGCCCTCGACACGTCCGCTGGGACCCGCTGGGAGGCCTTCAAAGCCTACATCAGGGGAATGTGCATTGCCAAAGAAGCCGGGGTCCTCAAGTCCATCAGACAGGCCTTAAGCCGCTCCGAATCCAAGCTCAAAACTCTGGAGCGGGACTATGCCGCTAGGCCAGCACCCGCTACCCTAGCAAAAATTAGGACGGAACTGGAACTATTTGAGACACATGCCCTTAGTGAAGTGCGATACCATACCCGCCCTGCGGCTGCCCGCAGATACGGCGAGGCAGACAGGCCTGGCAGAACTCTGGCCAGGCTGGCCCGGGCCGAGAGAGGCGGGACTCGTATAGATAGCATTCTTGACAGTACGGGGTCCAGACAATGGGCAGACCAAGCTATCCTTGACACGTTCGCCCACTTTTATGCCACCCTGTACGGCCCCCAGCCAGAGCACACGACCCGTGACCTAGATGACCTTTTGGAATCCATCCCTATGACCCTGATCTCCCAAGACACCAGGGAACTCCTAGACGCCCCGTTCTCACTAGAGGAGATAGTCCAGGTGATCTCAGATCTCCCTAAGGGCAAAGCCCCTGGCCCCGACGGACTCACTGCTGAGTTCTACCAGGAACACGTAGCCATACTAGCGTCACCACTACACGAGGTCTGGATCGAATCACTCCGCTCACACTCCCTCCCCCCCTCCCTAAGAGAAGCACTGATCACTGTCCTCCCCAAGCCAGGGAAACCCCCAGACGAATGCGGCTCCTACAGACCCCTGTCCCTTATCAATACTGATATGAAGATCTTTGCCAAAGTAATCGCCAACAGATTCCTTCCACTAATGCCCCACCTAGTCCACGCCGACCAGAGTGGATTTGTCCCGGGCCGCTCTACAGCACTTAACATCCGGCGCCTATTTAATGTAATGTCAAGAGTCGACCCAAACGCGGATGCTGTGGCAGTCACACTAGACGCCCAAAAGGCGTTTGATATGGTCTCGTGGCAATACCTGTGGGCTGTCTTGGTGAAAATGGGAATTGGGCCGAACATGATCGCCTACATTCAGCTGTTATACACGGGACCGTCAGCTAGGGTACTAATCAACTCCGTCCCCTCTCCCCCCTTCGCGCTGCATAGGGGCACCCGACAGGGCTGCCCATTCTCCCCCATCCTTTTCGCACTCGCCATAGAACCTATGGCCGATCATGTCAGGAACCGTCACACTAATAAGGGCGTCCGCTTGCAAGACACACCGGAAATCATCTCGCTGTACGCGGACGATGTCCTCCTCTACGTCAGACAACCCTCCACACACCTGGACCCTATCATCCGAGACATAACCAAAATAGGCACCTATTCGGGCTTCGCTATCAACTACTCGAAATCCGAAATTTTCCCCTTAACTGCGACAACCCAGCAACCGACCTGCGAGTTCCCGCTGCGCTGGTCCCCGTCTGGGATTAAGTACCTCGGGGTTCAGGTGTCAAGGGATGCAGCCTCCCTGCTGGCGGACAACTACAATGCAGCGGCGCTGCTTGTTGAGACCAAGATGCTTAGGTGGCGCAGCCTCCCTCTGTCTCTAGCTGGGAGACTCTCCCTCATAAAGATGATCGCGGTACCCAAGCTACTCTACATATTTGTAAATGTGCCGATTTGGCCTGGCAAGCAGTATTTCAAAAAGCTCCACGCGTCCTTTGCCCAATTCCTCTGGTACTCGGGGGCGGTCCGTAAAAAGTGGCAACACATGACCCTCCCGTACGAGAAGGGTGGCTTTACTGCCCCCGACCTAGCGCTTTACTGGAACGCCGCGCAGGCCCAGCATGCTACCCACTGGTACACACACCCCGACCCGCCCCCACACGTCAAATTGGAAAAGATGGCGGGAGACGGCATCCACATTATGACCCTGCTACTGCACCATGGCTACCGCGCGGATGCCCCTTGGGACCCAGTAGCATCCACGATTAGGGCATGGAATAACATCCTCTCCCCGGGCCTACTACGGCGTCCGTACTATAAGTGGCTTCCCCTATGGCAATTCCCTGGCCTAACCCCCACGCATGACCGACACCTCTCCCAGCGATGGGAGAACCTGGGGTACCGCGCCCTAACAGACCTGTACCATGAGGGCTCATTCATTACCCCCCTAACACTACGCCCCGGGCACTCCGGCTCCGCTCTCGACCTATTACAGTATTACAGACTGAGGGCAGCGGTTCGGACAATGTGGCCCTCCTTCCCAGAGGAGCCCCCTGACACGCCTGAACTCCTGTACATTGCGAACTCCGCAGGTGGTAGGGGGTTAGTATCCTCCCTGTATAAGATGCAGATGGGGAAAATAGAGAATGCCTCCCAGGCGCCACGGGAGTCGTGGGCCAGAGAGCTCGAAACTGAGATAACTGATGAGATGTGGGGTGGGATGTGTGCACTCACGCGGAAGGTATCACTCAGCGCCAGGTTCCGCTGCATCCAATACAAGCTACTCAACAGACTCTACTACACCCCGTACAGAGTGGCAAAATTTACGCTTAGTTCGACACACAAATGCCCGAAATGCGAATCGAACGCAGCGGACCACGCGCACATGTTTTGGTCCTGCGTCGCGCTGCACAAGTTCTGGAGGGAGGTGACACAGGCGCTCACTGAGATAATAGATGCCCCGGTAGAGATGGACCCACTGGCCTTGCTATTCGGCATGTGGACGGGAGAGAATGTGATGAGAGTGTCGAGGTTCTTGAATGTCAGCGTTATGGTTGCCAAACGATGCATATTACAATGTTGGAAGCGCCGCACCCCCCCTACCCTCAACATGTGGCTGAACGCCCTCGCGTGGGTACAAACATGCGAGGAGGGGTACATCGGCACCCTGCCAGCTCCATCCCGACCTCCAAATATATGGATCGAATTCTGTAGCTACCTTAATGGTAAGGATGGTACCGAACAAACACTAGCCCCTTCCCCGGCACCACTTGACTCCTCCTGACATGCAACATAGGAGTACGAATCTGTCTTCTACGTAATATGCTTGCCCTACTACAAATGTACATCTTTCGCTATCACTATTGCACT